>NC_084823.1:31660099-31822599 GCF_958449725.1 Rosa rugosa
CTATCTGTTCCAGGACAAGAACGTCGCTTGGTTCCTCGTGAGGGGCGTCCAGTGACAGTACTCTATTTTCAGCCTCCGGCGAGCTGTCATCTATGATCTGCACTGGTATCAAGGCCAATTGTGCGTTATCTACAGCGCCCGCAGGAGTTGGAGAGTGGTTCACAACAGTTGGCGCTGGAGCTTGGGAAGCAGATGTGCCTTCACCAACAGTTGAAGATCCTTCTTCAGCATGTCTCGAAGACCTGTGGCGAACCTGCAAATGAGGATTGTTACAGAGTCGCACAGAATGAAAAGAAATTTCTAACAAGTGCTTAGTGTGCTTGTGTCTTACCAGTCGGTCAGCGATTGGTTCATCTTCTGCCCACAGGTCAGTTCGAGGATCAGAACGAGCGCGCTTCCGAGCCGAGAGAGCAGCGATCTGTTAGAGGCAGGGGATTAGGTATGACTCGTAAAGAAAGCATGACTGGTACAAACAGAGGGCTCTTACCGTTTGCATGTCATCATCATCAGAGGAGGACTCTTTGTCCCCAGGCTCTATCATTACTGCCTTTTGCTTCCCAGACTGGCCAGCGGCTTGGGAAGCGTTGGCTGCGCGACTGCCAGAGAGTAGCGCGTTCCCCTGGAAAAACAAAGTTTGAATTTAAAGGGGAAGGGATAAAAGAACAAAGGGAACAAAACATGAGTCAAGATTAGTTACCTCTTGAAGGGGTTCGCGGATTACGATACCAGCTTGGGCCTGACGTGGGGCTCGCGCGGGTCGCGGAGCCGGTTCAGCAGCAGGAGGAGGAGCTTGTGCAGCGTCTTCAGGGATGCGAGCAAGTTGATCAACGTCGGCGGCGTAGGGATATCGCAGTTCCCCGAAGATGGCAGCGAATACCTCATCGTGTTGTTGCCGCCAGCAGTTAACAGAGACTTCTGCCCACCATGCATCATATCCTTCCTCAGTCGCGTCCACAGAGTCAATCTCTTTGGCCCAGTCAGAAAGATCAACCAGCGCGAGCGTGCTTTGTGCTGGCGGAGGCCCAGAAAGGGGCCCAATTCTACGCCAAGAAATGTTGTAGTTCCAAGCATCATGTAGAGGGAATGGCACTAATTGAACAAGACCAAATTGACGAGCGAAATGGTTGGGAGCGTAGAGCTCATAACTGAGTTCGTCAGCGGCAATCCTGATGTCGGAACAGGAGATCGCGCGGCGAAAAGCCAAGCGCGCGCGATCACTGTAGCGAGAGGCGCCAGGGAGGAATCCATGTTCAAGCGGAGCTGGGAATCTTCTACTCAGCACTAAGTCGCAGTACGGCATCTCGTGCAGTAAGTACAAGTATGTGAAGCACTCAAAATAAGGAGGAGATGTGTACCTTTCGCCGCGACTGAGCCATCGACCCAAGAGTTGGTCAGTAGGCGGAAGTAATGGGATGTCGTCGCGACGAAAGTATGGAAAGTAAATTTGAATCCAGAAGTCAAGGATCCAAAAGGGGCCAGAAATGCTAGTCTCAAAGGGATGCATTGTGGCTTGATACAAAGTACGGAAGAGGGCACCTAATACTGGTTGTCCTAGTCCCACACGGTGGCCGTTGTAGAGGGCCGTCGCTAGAGAAGTCCAGGCACCAGTGGGCTTACAGGAGGAAGTACAGAAAATAAATTTACAGAGCCAGTACTCCAAGAATGCAATCCCGCCAGTCGCATTGTGCTCCTGGCGGTAATAGGCCAGCCACCGCGGATAGGAGCCGCTGTGGGCGCCGCGACCATGTTGGGCCATGGTGGAGGTGAAAGTATCAGAGTCGAATTGGCCATACAGATAGGGTTCACCATCAATGGGTAGGCCAGTAATGGTGAGAATGTCCAATAAAGTGACACTCATTTGGCCAAATCGAAAATCAAAGGTGTTGGTAGCAGTGTTCCAGAAACAAAGAAAGGCAGCGAGTGGCGAACGATTGCCACCGCGCGGAAGACGAAAACAAAGATCAATAGTATGGGTGATACCTGCTGCGTTCCAGCGGGCTAGATCTCGAGCGCGTGCTTCCCGGTACCAAGAAAGCTCTTCCGCACTGATGGAGGATGGCCAATGCCCTATTTTCGATCGATGATTAGGGGCACTCCAACTGGTAAAATCCCCAGGAGTCCTTCGGAGGACGGGGATGGGGCGACGAACAGGTAGACCATAAAAAGCGACGACGTCGGCCGGGAAAGCATCTCGCGGTGTTGGGCCTAGTCCAGCATAGTGGTTCGAAAGTCGGAGGAGCAGAGGTCTTTGGATGGTGGTCTGGAGAATCAGGCTGGCGCCAATCCCAGTTCCCCAAGAGCGTGCAGCCTGTTCATTCAGTTCTTCTTCTTGGTCGATAACCATCTTTTTCGGGGGAGCCATTTCTGGGTTTCTGTGAGAAGGATATGTGCAAAAGAGGGTTTCTGGGTTTAGGAGACTAAAAGAGTTTCTGATGTGACAGGTCTGAAGTGGCTGCGGATTTAAATAAGAGATTTTGTGAGGGAAACGATGCGACAGAAAGGCGTTTCGCGAGTGAAAAGACGCAACCCTCATTAATGACATCGTTTCGAGCATCGAACGCGTCGTTTTAGTCCCCTTCAATCAGTTACACTTTCATGGGCCTGATTTCGAGGCCTGGGGGGCAATGTTTGAGCCCAAAAGTAATTTTGGCAATATCCTTCAGTGGATCTAGCGCAGCGGGCCGATACCTGCGGCCCAAAAATAAACATACTTGGTTTTGGGTTACAACTCCGCCTATTCCGGAATCCATGAGGAGAGCGAAGTCCTATTGGAATCAAGTAATAGAGATTGACTAGGAAACTCCAGTCAATAATCCTTCTACGACAAGGAATGGTCGAAACCCTAGGTATATATACCGGGTTTCAAGGACAGATTAAATACCTCTCTCATATCAATCAATCCTAGCGATTACAAAGCCTCCCAGGAGCAAACCTTCAACCTCGTTGAACCCCGGTGACCGCGATACAGTCCCAGTCTCCCAGCGAGCCGACTGCTAGCATCACCAGATCAACCCGGCGACCGTACTTCCAGTCCCAGTCTCCCAGCGAACCGACTGTAAGCGCAACCGCCACTGTTACTTCCAGCGAAGCAAGGGTAACGCCCTCGCACCCAGCGAAGCTAGAGTCACGCTTTAGCGCAACCCCGTGCTTCTCCCAACTTCCCAATGATTGCTCTGCTTAGTCTACAACACTAAGTATCGATTTGGTGAACGCAAGAGACCACAACCAAAGCCCTTACCCAGTAAGGCAAGAAGTCCTTCTCCGGAAGGCTAGAGAAGAACCCCGTGACGAGGTTGGTGCTCTCCTCGTCCACGGTCGCTTGAAGAAGAAGTCAGGTCAAGGGACTACCCCGACGACTGCACCCCACGGTGCTGGCACGCCTGCGCAATCACACGCTCAAAAGAGACAGTTTGCAAGCCAACTGGTTTTGGAGCCAAACAAGAACAACGCGAATGTTAAATAAATTCTCCACAATCTATATCTTTGAGGCTTTGTTGGTTGATACACTTCAACTTTATTATTAATTCATATTTTATTATGATGCGTCTCTCTCTCTCTCTCTCTACACTAGGTTATTTATGTTTTGCAAGCATTTCGTAGACGGCATCAATAGAGCTTTTGATTACAAATGAGCACCTTCCTTTGATCCTTGTTGGTTCTTGGCTAGAACTAGCATGGAAGGCTTCTATCTGTCTTATCTCGATGTTCTTTCTTGTCAAGATGTCGTTTCTCGCCTGTTAGGGACCTGTCAAGGTGCTCGACTTCGACTCTTTAAGTCTTTTCTTTGTGATCCTCTTCAACGTCATGTCCCATGCTCATGCATCTTGGTGCCCTGGCAAGTTGTTTGGTGTTGATGTCATAATTTGGTTCGACAAATACTTTTGACTTTTCAACCCACTCCACGTAGGACGCGTTGAAATGTCAAAGAGTCCACGTAGGACTCTGACCTTTCAACGCACTCAAACCTTTCATCGAGAAAGAAAAGATAACCATAAGATGGAAATAACCATGGCTAGCGAGATGCCTCACTTTGGTACTCCAAGTCTTCAACCTTGGATCGCCACTTCTCAAGTCTTGGACGGTCACCATATGATTGATTCACCATCTTGGATGGCAAGACAAAAGCATATCGTGACCTGACTATCAGGGAAACATAATCCAAAGGAATCAAGAGCCTCAACCCCCAAGAACAAGAGTTCGACCTCCAAGCTTAAAACTCTCGACCTCTAAGGATCATGACCACGAGCTCCAAGGCTAAAGCCTCGACCTCTAAGGCCACGCACATGCAATCGTCATGAAGAAACATGAAGCACCAATCAAGGAGAAATCTCACCAACCATGCCAAGTGTCAAGTTCCGACATAAGGCATGGCTCCTCGGCATGGCCACGAGCAATTCAAGGAAAAGGGAAGCTCGGATGTGCGACACATGTCTCTTGACCCTTCACCAACCGAATCAGACCACAACGTGGTGACACGTGTCACCGAATCTGTCAAACCCATACCTTGGAGTGTCAGTAAGCAGGAATTACGGGCTGACACCCCGATTTTAGGGAAGAGCCCGTACCATCCCTTTCCACCTCATCTACTCCTTCTCCTATAAATACCAAACCTTTACAAGCAGAAAGGGAGGACTTCAGCTCCCTCTTCTCTCCCAAAAGCCATGCCAAAATGCATAATCTCTTCTCTCTCTTTCTCTATTGACATGTCAACTCCATTATTATGTCAAAATGCTTAAGCATCATTCTTTCTTCCCCAATCTCCATAAATGTTCAAACACACTTATCTAACTTAGGCATCGGAGTGTGTTTGGCCGGCCTTAGGCTGGTCCTCCGATAACCTTCCATCTCTTCACATTTGCAGGTCTTTTCCATGGAGCTCGGCCAGCTCGAGAGGGCGGATGCCCAACGTCAGGTGGAGGTCGATATACGCCCAAGCCACAGACTGGATGCCCAACGTCAGGTGAAGGAAGTCCGAGACGAGACCCTCAACTTCACCCAACAAGGAGCTTGGAGGCCTAGCATCAGGTGAAGGAAGTCCGAGACGAGACCCTCAGCTTCACCCAACAAGGCTTAGAGGCCCATCATCAGGTGAAGGAAGTCCGAGACGAGACCCTCAACTTCACCCAACAAGGAGCTTAGAGGCCTAGCATCAGGTGAAAGAAGTCCGAGACGAGACCCTCAGCTTCACCCAACAAGGCTTAGAGGCCCATCATCAGGTGAAGGAAGTCTGAGACGAGACCCTCAGCTTCACCCAACAAGGAGCTTGGAGGCCCAACATCAGGTGAAGGAAGTCTGAGACGAGACCCTCAGTTTCACCTAACAAGGAAGCCTGGACGCCCAACATCAAGCAAAAGAAGCCCGAGGCTATACATTCAGTCGCAAGAGGTGGACGACCAAGACTAGGTACATGACCACCAGGGGCATACCTTCAGTCACAAGCAGACGACCAAAGCTACTCATGTAGTCAAACTAATCGAAGGAAAAGATAGGCCCACTTGAAGAAAACAATCCCACCACTTTACACTTGGATTTCAACGGATCTTCCGTTGACTCGTTGATGCCAAAATCGGCACCAACATTTGGTATGATTGGTTGATGTTAGTGGAGATGGCGATCATGATTGTTGCGGATTAGTGAATTGTTCGTTTGGATTTCTTGTTCAGTATTCAGTAGCTGCATGACTTCAGTGATATGAGCCTTCATTTGGGGTGTTATATAAGACCATTTAGCATGATGACAGTTCAGGTGTTTTGAGGCTGGAGCACCATTTTAAAGCCTATTCAGGTTGGGCAGACTTTGTGAATTCATCTATCGACCTAGACATGGTGCTTCCATGATAACTTTGTTGATGGTGGTTTATAATGTTCTAACCTCAACACTACGGCATTAATCCTTTCCCAAAGAGGAAACACTAACTTTGAGCTCAAGCTACGGGCATCAGTTGTCCTTGAATACAATGTCTTTGGCCTCAAGCTACCGGGCATCAACACTTGTACGTCCTAAAAGGAAACCTGGAGCTATTTTTAATTAAGTGAAGAACCAACAATTGAATTGGATCTTGAGTTTATATTTTTTGTATTGTATGGTCATTACCACACTGTCGATATTATGTTCATTAGTAAATATCTTGAAATTACTTAAGTTTTGACTTTTTATGTTGTTCTTCGAAGAGACAGGTCATGATGTATAATTTTGCTTTTAGTATACTTTGTCTTCCCATTAAAAGAAGAAGAAGAAAAAATTTGATCTTCTTTTACTAATAAAAATGGACATATCCGTCAAGCACACAATATCAAGAGTCAACATTTAAGTAATTTCACTTCATTCTGGCATGAAAATGACAAAAAGTACAAACTTTAAAACATGGACAAAGTGAAAACACTGAACTTAGAGCGTACTTCCTGTGACGGAATACTTTGAAAGAAGTTGGGTGTCAAATAGCACGATGCACATATATTTCTTCATTGTAACAAGAAGCTAGATCTATATTACCCAATGAAAATTGTAACTACAAATGGGTTTATCTTTCTCTTTTAATTTGGGCCCAAAGATCTTAGAAAGAAATAAGAATAGCCGAGCCCAACCCATTTAGCGAATACAACACTCACACTCTCTCACTCCTCCCGTTCGCTTTCGGTTGCTGACTCGCTGCCGATCGAGAGTCCTTCTCACGCTCGCTTCGTCTTCAAGGTCTGTCTTCTTATTATTTATTATGATTCTAATCCTTGATCACTGCTTTGTATTATTCATTGCAGTCCTCATTGTACGTTTTGCATTACCCAAATCAGCTCTTGCTTGTTTTCTCTCACGGATTATGTTGTTTGCTTGTGCATGCGTTTGTTTTTGAGCGACATTGTTACGTTTAGATTTTCTTCTACGATATATGTGTATTGCTTACTTCTTTTTGGTATCGATATTTGATCTATCATCTGTGTTCGATGTTTTCATATGATGCTCTGTTTTTGTTTCGCTGGAATATTGCTACGTAAAGTTTTTCTGATCGATAAATGAAAATTTTTACGTCAGACACGTGGAGTTTCTTTGTTGTTGTGGGCTAAGGGCTAAGGGTGTGTTTGTTTCGCCAGAAAGCTTTTACGTGGAAAGGTAGTTCGATGTCTTTGTTTTCCTATAGTTGAAATGTTTTACCTGAGATAAGATGTCTCTTTACTGTTATGTGTAATTTTTACGTAGATCCTTTGTTTTATAAATTGAGCAATCTAAGGCTCTGTTTTGCTGGAATAGTAGGGTACTTTTATGCTGCCTATTAGAATTTCCTATGTTTTTCTGCCTAAATATTTTGTACTAGAACATTAATTGTTCTGTTATAGTACGTGTTACACTGACTTGCATATAACACTGAGACTCTTTGCTTCGTCCAAAATTTGAGGTTGGAAAATAATCTGATATGGTTATTATTAAGTATTAACAGTGAAAGCATCTATATATATATTAGTAGTTTTCTTCTGGAAAAGATAGTTTAACATTCATCTTAGGGGTAATAAAAGAATACTAACCTGGTCGATACAGTTTTTGTGTAATACTTTTACATATTTTAATGCCTTCATCTTAGGGAGCACTAAAACAATGGTATTGGAATTTTTTTTTTCAATCAAATGTTTTTATCTGTTTCATTAATCAAGGTAGACAATTTACTTGATTTCTCTTTTCCAAGACAAAATGTGTCTACGAAGTTCAACAAGTCAGTTAAGTGTTTATTTGGAATGTAACTATTCAATTAGTGCATGTAATGTGCTTAATTGCATAAAAGGAATGGTGAAATGCATTGACGTCTGTAGTTGTATTTGAAGTAACAGAACAAATGCATTGATCAATCACTCCTTGTTCTACACCTTGTCGTTGCAAATTTCAAGATGTTACCTTTGGTGTTTCAAATGTGTTGCGTGTAGTATTTTTACTGTATTCACATAAATGAACAGAAAATTCATCTCTTCACTTTTGATATTCAGGTACCTTTAGTGATTGCTGGTTTCCCTTAAAGACTAGTCAAGATGGTAAGTCAGTTATCAATCTAATATTTATTGTTGAGTTTCTTCATCATTTGGTTAGTGAGATATTCGGGATATGTACAGGTGAAGTTTACAGATGAGGAGCTTCGCCGGATTATGGACTCCAAACACAACATTCGCAATATGTCTGTTATTGCACATGTTGATCACGGTACTAATCATCTTTTCATTTGATGATTTGTTTTTCTCAGAGGGTGATTATATAGTTTTTGTTTTGATTTAGCTTTGATTTTGATGGCCTACTGGTAGATATGTTCTAGTATTTTTGCTATATTTCCGTTTGCATGTACTTTGAAATTGTGTTTGCACTCCAACTCCTTGGGTTTCTATGTGGCACCTTTTGAATGATTTTTATCTATAATCTTTTTCCCCTTTTCATTTGTAGTAGTTCAAAGTTATTCAGTTGTATTGGTTCAAAGTTCTGATGGTATCCAAATTCAATCTGCAGGGAAGTCAACCCTTACGGATTCTCTTGTGGCTGCTGCTGGTATCATTGCCCAAGAGGTTGCTGGTGATGTTCGGATGACAGATACCCGTGCTGATGAGGCAGAGCGTGGCATCACAATCAAATCTACTGGTATCTCCCTCTATTATGAAATGTCTGATGATGCTCTGAAGAGCTACAAGGGAGAAAGAAACGGAAATGAGTACCTCATCAACCTCATTGATTCCCCGGGCACGTTGACTTTTCATCTGAGGTCACAGCTGCTCTTCGCATTACTGATGGTGCACTTGTGGTCGTTGATTGCATTGAGGGCGTTTGTGTACAAACAGAGACTGTGCTTCGTCAAGCCTTGGGAGAAAGGATCAGGCCTGTTTTGACTGTTAACAAGATGGACAGGTGCTTCCTTGAGCTCCAGGTGGATGGAGAGGAGGCGTACCAAGCATTTCAAAGGGTTATTGAGAATGCTAATGTCATTATGGCTACCTACGAAGACCCCCTCCTTGGTGATGTCCAGGTCTACCCTGAGAAAGGAACGTACGGTTGCTTTCTCTGCTGGTTTGCATGGTTGGGCTTTCACTCTAACCAACTTTGCCAAGATGTATGCATCCAAGTTTGGAGTTGATGAGTCAAAGATGATGGAAAGGCTCTGGGGTGAGAACTATTTTGACCCAGCTACCGAGAAATGGACCACCAAGAGCACTGGTTCTGCTACCTGCAAGCGTGGTTTCGTTCAGTTCTGCTATGAACCCATCAAGCAGATTATCAACACTTGCATGAATGACCAGAAGGACAAGCTGTGGCCTATGTTGACAAAGCTTGGAGTCACCATGCATGAAGAGTGACGAAAAGGAGCTGATGGGAAAAGCACTGATGAAGCGTGTTATGCAGAACTGGCTGCCAGCCAGCAGTGCCTAGCTTGTTGGAAATGATGATCTTTCATCTTCCCTCTCCTTCAACTGCTCAGAGGTATCGTGTGGAGAATTTGTATGAGGGCCCCCTTGATGACCAATATGCCAATGCCATTAGGAACTGTGATCCTGAAGGACCTCTTATGCTGTATGTGTCTAAGATGATTCCTGCCTCTGACAAGGGTAGATTCTTTGCTTTTGGTCGTGTGTTTGCTGGGAAAGTCCATACAGGTGTGAAGGTTAGAATTATGGGTCCAAATTATATTCCTGGAGAAAAGAAGATTTGTATGTTAAGAATGTACGTACAGAGAACTGTAATCTGGATGGGAAAGAAACAAGAAACTGTTGAGGACGTTCCTTGTGGTAACACTGTTGCCTTGGTTGGTCTGGATCAGTTTATCACCAAGAATGCTACATTAACAAATGAAAAGGAAACCGATGCCCACCCCATTCGTGCTATGAAGTTCTCTGTCTCACCCGTTGCTGTTCAATGCAAGGTTGCTTCTGACCTTCCCAAACTTGTTGAAGGTCTCAAACGTCTGGCAAAGTCTGATCCTATGGTTGTCTGTTCCATTGAGGAGTCTGGGGAGCACATTATTGCAGGTGCTGGTGAACTCGATCACCTTGAAATCTGTCTGAAGGATCTTCAGGATGATTTTATGGGTGGAGCAGAAATTATAAAATCTGATCCTGTTGTGTCCTTCCGTGAGACGGTCCTCGAGAAGTCTAGCCGTACGTACAGTGATGAGCAAGTCACCCAACAAGCATAACCGCCTGTACATGGAAGGAAGGTCTTCCTGAGGCCATTGATGATGGTCGTATTGGTCCAAGGGATGATCCCAAAATTCGTTCTTTTAATCTTGGCTGAGGAATTTGGTTGGGACAAGGATCTTGCTAAGAAAATCTGGTGTTTTGGGCCTGAGACTATTGGTCCTAACATGGTTGTTGACATGTGCATGTAAGGGAGTCCAGTACCTCAATGAAATCAAGGACTCAGTCGTTGCTGGGTTCCAGTGGGCTTCAAAGGAAGGAGCATTGGCTGAAGAAAACATGAGGGGTATTTGCTTTGAAATCTGTGATGTGGTTCGGAGGTGGTCAGGTTATTCCAACTGCTAGGAGTAGGAGGGTCATCTATGCCAAGGCTCCTTGAACCTGTGTATCTTGTTGAAATTCAAGCTCCTGAGAATGCTCTTGGCAGCGCTATACGATAATTTCCTACTATGCATTTTGATTATCTTTGCATTTCAACTGTACTTACTGGATGTGGCATGTTTTAACTGTACTACGTACTGCTTGCTAATTTGACCATATTAATGAGCATATAATGTGAGACAAGTTTAAGCTCATTTTCAAGTTGTCTCCACGAGTTTCTTAGGCCATGACAGGTTCTATAGATCATCAAATGACTGCTCCAACATTTCCAAGCCTTTGTGTGATCACTAGAAATTAGAGCACCCCTTGTGGTTGAGAAACTTGTTTCAAGGTATCTGAGGCCATTAAGGTGTTGCTAACCAACGCGCACCTATTATGGTGTAACACCGAATTGGTCACTCCCAAACAACCGTAAAGGGTGGCCGGGAGCGCTCAATATTGAATTCCCAGTTCACCACTTTACTGCAGTAGCCTTTATGGCTCTTCCACCTCCCACAAAGCCGGAAGAGGATCCTCGGAAACTGATTGAACCGACCGTTGGGTAGAACATGCACGCCAAGTGTTCGACGTTTTGCCTCACCCAGACTCTCACCTCTGTTATTTCACAATGTACAAGAAACCCACCTTAGCTCGCTTTCACCAACTTCTCAAAACCCCATTTCAGCAAACACCTTGTATGTGGGTCTCAGTAAAGCACAGACACAGCGGAGGAAGAAGACCCAAGAAGAGAGTCTACCACAGGGACCATGACCTTGACAAAGCCATGGACTTGCGGAAGAAGCCTGCCTTGATTTTACAGCTCAAATCCATTATTCAGTCACACAAGCACCAATCTTTACTTCTCAGGGACCTCGAGAAGGAAGTTGGGTTTGTTCACAAGTGGAATTTCATGGCTGTTATAGAGAAAAATCCTTCAATTTTCTATGTTGGTGGTGGCAATAGAATGCCCCCTTTTGTTCAGCTCACTGAAAAAGCTGAAAGGGTTGCTAGGGAACAAGCTGAAGCTAAGCAGTTGATGGAACCCATTTTGGTTAAGAATCTAAGGAAATTGTTAATGTTGTCAGTTGATTGCAGGGTTCCACTCGAATCGATTGATTTCGTTCAATGTGAATTGGGTTTGCCGGATGATTTCAGAAAGTCATTGATTCCAAAGTACCCTGAATTTTTTTCAGTTAAGGATGTCAGTGGAAGAGCCTATCTTCATTTGGAGAATTGGGATTCTTCCCTAGCAGTCACAGCTCGTGAGGAACGATTAGCTAGTGATGGGATTGTGGCCTCTGATGGAGTGGGAAAGAATTTTAGAATATCGAAAGATGGTAATTTTCGAGGTCCACAAGCCTTTACAATGAGGTTTCCTGCTGGTTTTAGGCCAAATGCAAGTTATCTTGAGCAACTTGAAAAGTGGCAGAAACTCGAATTCCCTTCTCCGTATTTGAATGCAAGGAGGTTCGACATTGCTGATACTAAAGCAAGGAAGCGAGTGGTGGCAGTGCTTCATGAGCTCCTCAGTTTGACTATGGAGAAGAGGATGACATCTGCTCAAATGGAGGCATTTCATTCAGAGTATTTCTTACCTTCCAAATTGCTGCTTTGTTTGATAAAGCATAATGGTATCTTTTACATAACTAATAAAGGTGCAAGGAGTACTGTTTTTCTTAAAGAAGCTTATGATGGGCCAAATTTGATGAACAAATGTCCCATCTTGTTATTCAATGATAAATTTGTAGGACTTAGTGGTAGGAGAGAGATCAATTCATGTAATGTGATGCCTTCTTTATAGATTTATCTTGAAAGTGTAGATGTGGTTTGTTGTTAGTATCAATTATGTATTGCTATACATTCATTATAGATTCTTCTGGAAAATGTTGATTTTGTCTTAGGGATTTATGTCAATGCAGCTTTCATGCATCTCATTTTTTGTTCAACTACTCAATTCTGTATTGGTAAAAGTCTGAACTTATTAGATGCTTGGCTACTTCATGTTGCTAAACATGTCACACTGTAACTTGATATGCGGTAACTGTTAAGTTCTGCTAAACAGAGTAGTTTCGAGATGGTCAAGTTCCAAAATTGGTTCATCTAGAATCATCTTAATCGTGTCATGTTTTGATCCTCACAACATCCTTGACAGATTTACTTTTTGGTCTGCATTACACAACAATTAGACTGCTCTAAAATATTCTATAACATATGGAAAGACTTATATATAATGAGTATATAATCCGGAGTATTCTTGGATGTGAACTTTAGCAAACCTGCAAGACTATAACTAAGAACCCTCAAAATACAAGTCTGTGTATCATTTCACTTCCTACAAGTTTTAACAAATCATTAAGATCTTTTTGGTCTGAACAACTCTTTGAATCAGTTCAATTCCTGACATCTCTAAGTTGATGGGACATCAGCCCATTATCTTCATGGAGGTAACAACAATTGCATAAAACACTTCTGAAAGAAAGCTTATAGATAGAAGTGGGCTTGAGTAGTATTTTGGTACATCCAGGTTAACAATGGCCAACTTGCAGAGATGAAGGTTCCAGTCAGGAACTTCAAAATCTTTTCTAAGCTATCTGAATGTATCGGATGACAACATTTTATCATCTGTTATTTGATCCTTAGATTATGCAACTGCAATTATATTCTCCATGGTTTTATAATATTCAGGGGTTTGAACTTTGAATGGTTGCTCGTGTACCCAAACAATATGCTTGCTCATCCTTCAGTGCTGATGTTTGGGCACTTTGAGCCTGGACTGGACTGGACTATGTTCTGATTCTGCTTGATATGTGGATTAATTTGTGCCCTGGTTGGAATCATAGAAATATGAGAGAGGTATGTGCATGTGTGTGTGTGTGTGTATGATTTTTTCTCTTGTTCATTCTATTTACTCTATAATGTTGTTTATGCAGTTTAAATGTTTTATAGATGTTTAAGACTTCTTGTTTTTTACATATACTGAACTTATTTATGTTTGCGCAATAGCACTTTTTATAATGCTGAAGGCACTAGCAAGAAAAGATTCCTGTTTTCTGTCAAATTCATTCTCATATGTTCTCTACGATGCTGAATGTAAGCCGAGTAATAACCCAACGAACTGACTGTCTTTTCCATGAAACAAGGCCTTTCAATACGTTACGCTGCCATTTTTCCAATATCATTGAATAGCATGGCCTGGGTTGTGCAGTTTTCCCATTTCCTTCCAGCGCTCATATGTTTTTTTTTTCAGTGGACCATAGAGTAGGCCGGTCATCAACCTATGATTACTAATTTGCTATGTGCCTAGATAATGGGCATTACAGGTATGCATCTTATCTCATCATGACTTTTGTTTTTCTGAAATACTTGGAACCTGTACTTAAAATTTATTTTTACCATACACATTTCCTTTTCTCCCAAGTCATTGCTACTATATTCAATGATAGCATACGAACAAAGTTTTATTTATGTACAGTAGTTTATGATAGACTAAGTTGAGAAAGTAAACTAAAGACCTTTAGAACAATGTTAGGTCAGTTGTGAAAGTAACGTGGTTGTGGACATCTGTAAGGGAGTCCAGTGCCTTAATGAGGTAATGGACTGTGGTTGCTGGGTTCCAGTTGGCCTCAAAGAAAGGTGCATTTAGCTGAAGAAAGCATGAGAAGTACTTTGTTTGAAATTTGTGATGTGGTTTTTCATGCTGATGCTATTCACAGAGCAGGTGGTCGGGTTGTTACATATGCTATGTTGTCTGCTTTTCCTATTTGAACTTGTCGTTTCAATCTTATTGTAATTGGTTAAATACTGACCAGATGCATTACTGGGTTCTTGAACTATGTAGTGGTCCTTCTGTGTTTCATGTTTCTTTATAGAGATTGCAGCAAGGCGCTGCAAGCTTTTCTTTTACAAAATATTGCAGGTCGGAGATAGGTCCCTTCATGATAAGTATAATTAAGGAAGTGTTGAAAAACGAACATAAAACTGTTTCAGAAAATGGAGAGAGCTTTGTTGGGAAGAACTTGAGAGAGAGAGAGTTTAGATGCAGAGAAGGATGGAGATTCAAGTGTTTATTCATCTCACAATGGAGGGTTTATATAGGAATACAAAGCTAGTGTGAATGCTATGGTAAGAAGTCCATTATAGTGCCTTCAATGATCATAGCTGCAACTCCACATGGTTGCTGCAATTATGAGAGCTGCCATGCTTGTAGTGGCTTCAATGATCATAGCTGCAACTCCACATGATATAGATATTTATATTACAACACTCCCCCTTGGATATTTCATGTTAATAGTATTGTCTAGGTCGTGCGCTTCTAAGTTGCCTCGTTAAAAAAAAAACTTGCCAAGTAATAAAAACCCTGTGGGAAAAACAACCTTGGTCGAAGGAGAAAAAGAGCACAACGCTCATGAGTGTGGGGTAGCAATATCATAGCTTCGGAGATAAGTGGAGTCTTCTTATCAGCATCATAAGTAGGTAGTATGTCTACGAGAGGGATGCATTTAGATTTGCTACACCAAAACCTTGCCCGGTAAACCCAGTGGGAAAAACCCGTGGTCGAAGGGAAAAGATGAGCAAATGCATATATGTTGAATCAAAACATCTTCAGGATGGAGCGACTATGCTAAAGATGTGCCTCGTTAAAACCTTGCCAGGTAATAAAACCCAGTGGGACAAAATAACCCTGGACGAAGGACAAAAGAGTACACGATGGTCAAGTGGGTATGCTTCTGGATACTCCCCCTGATTTCAACTTCCCCTAAAAGTTACATGTTAGGTAATTCAGATAATTTACGTAGACCAATACCTTGTACATGCTTCTGGAATGTAGACTTTGGTAGTGACTTAGTGAAGAGGTCTGCACGATTGTCTTCAGATCGAATCTGCTTGACCTCAATCTTCTGATGCTCTTGTTGTTGCTGATTGAAGAAAAACTTTGGTGCAATATGTTTGGTGTTGTCTCCTTTGATGAAACCTGTCTTCATTTGCTCGATGCAAGCAGCATTATCCTCGTGGATAGTGGTTGGTTCATCAGTGGTGGAATGCAGGCCACATGTGCTTTGAACATGCTTTGTGATGGCTCTCAACCATATACATTCACGTACTGCTTCGTGAAGAGCTAGAATCTCAGCATGATTCGAAGAGGTAGCAACAAGGGTCTGTTTTGTAGACCTCCAAGAAATTGCGGTATTCCCAATGGTAAAGACATAACCAGTTTGGGAACGTGCCTTGTGTGGGTCTGATAGATAGCCTGCATCAGCATATCCAACAAGGCGAGCATCATTCTGAGGATCAAGGGGGTTTGATCCATTTC
Source organism: Rosa rugosa (assembly GCF_958449725.1). Taxonomy (NCBI): domain Eukaryota; kingdom Viridiplantae; phylum Streptophyta; class Magnoliopsida; order Rosales; family Rosaceae; genus Rosa; species Rosa rugosa. The sequence goes on from NC_084823.1 coordinate 31,675,922, forward strand.
TTGATGCATAGGGATAAAATAAGCCCATATCAATCGTTCCTCTAAGATAACGAAAAATATCTTTTATACCATTCCAGTGGCGGCGTGTTGGTGCAGAGCTATATCTAGCTAACAAGTTCACAGAAAATGAAATGTCTGGTCTAGTGCATTGAGTCAAGTACAATAATGCACCTATTGCACTTAGATATGGGACTTCTGGTGCCAATATCTCTTCGTTATCATCTGCGGGACGAAACGGATCTCTCTTAGGGTCTAGACTTTGGATGACCATGGGTGTGCTTGAAGGTTTCGCTTTATCCTCATTAAAGCGTCTTAACATCTTCTGGATGTAGTTTGATTGATGAAGCAGAATCCCATCAGCACGGTGCTCAAGCTCCAGGCCGAGGCAGTAATTCGTTCTCCCAAGATCTTTCATTTCGAATTCAGACTTCAGGTGCTTGGCGGTTTCTTTGATCTCTTCAGGAGTACCAATCAGATTCATGTCATCGACATAAACTGCCACAATTGCAAATCCAGAACTTGTTTTCTTAATAAACACGCATGGGCATAGTTCATTGTTTACATATCCCATCTCAATCAAATATTCACTTAGACGGTTGTACCACATCCGTCCGGATTGTTTCAATCCATAAAGTGAACGCCTCAAACGAATGGAGAGGGTGTTCCGTGGTCTAGAACTATTTGTATCTGGTATCTTAAGTCCTTCAGGAACTTTCATGTATATCTCTGTATCAAGATCCCCATAGAGATAAGCTGTGACCACATCCATTAGCTGCATATTCAGTTTTTCGGAAATTGCTAAACTGATGAGGTAGCGGAACGTTATAACATCCATTACAGGAGAATATGTCTCATCGTAATCAATCCCAGGGCGTTGAGAGAATCCTTGCGCCACTAGACGAGCCTTGTATCTTACAATCTCGTTTTCCTCATTACGCTTCCTTACAAATACCCATTTAAATCCTACAGGTTTAACATGGTGAGGTGTGGGAACGACAGGTCCGAACACTTTTCTCTTTGTCAAGGAATCTAATTCGACCTGAATTGCTTCTTTCCATTTTGGCCAGTCGTCTCTACGTTGACATTCATCAACAGAGCGAGGTTCGATGTCATCGCTAGTTATAATTTCGGTAGCTACCGCGAATACAAATATATCATCGATGATAATCTCATTCCGATTCCAAATCTCACTTAAGCATGCATAATTTATAGAGATTTCTCTATTCTCGAGAGTGGGTTCAGACGTTGGAGCGTCCCCCAACGTTGTCTCTTCTAGGACGGACCCATAATCTGGAATTATCTCGTGAGATGGATCAGTTGAGATCGCGATGTCTAGTGGATTCGTTTGTGCCGGTTTTACCCTCTTCCGGGGATAGGAATCCTTCGAACCTAGTGGTCTACCTCGCTTCTGGGCAGGGACATGTGACTGGTTAGCCGCCATGGTCGTACCTCGTCCATCCGGGACAACGCGTCCTACAGGGACATCTATTCTTGCAGGCACATTTGCAGCAGGTATATGTGATCTCGTCACTTTAGCTAGATCAGAGAAAGCGTCTGGCATATTTTGGGCTACACTCTGTAGATCTAGAATTCTTCGCACTTCATTATCGCATTGTGCGGTTCGGGGATCAAGATAAGACATAGTGGGGACATTCCACGTCAATTCACGTCGTTCATCAGGAACGGTAACGTTCTTATCTCCCCCTAACGGCGGGAAGACTGTCTCATCAAAGTGACAATCCACAAATCTAGCGGTAAAGAGATCGCCTGTCAAGGGCTCTAAAAAGCGTATAATGGATGGAGATTCATAACCGATATATATGCCCATCCTTCGTTGAGGACCCATTTTTGTACGTTGTGGCGGCGCAATTGGCACGAGAACTGCACACCCAAATACACGTAAGTGCGAAACATCAGGTTCGTACCCAGTCACCAACTGTAACGCGGAATAAGGTTGGGTGGCAATGGGCCTCAGTCGGACCAACATGGCTGCATGCAAAATTGCATGGCCCCACGCAGATACTGGAAGCTTGGTTCGCATTACCAAGGTCCGTGCGATCATTTGTAATCTTTTAATGAACGCTTCTGCGAGACCATTCTGGGTGTGAACATAGGGAACTGGATGCTCAACATTAATCCCAAGGGACATGCAATAATCATCAAAAGATTTTGATGTAAACTCTCCGGCATTATCAAGTCTTATGGACTTGATTGGATAATCCGGGTGGTGAGCCCTTAATTTAATGATCTGGGCAAGGAGTTTAGCAAACGCAGCATTTCTTGTGGACAATAGTGTAACATGTGACCACCTTGTCGATGCATCAACCAAAACCATGAAATATTTAAATGGTCCGCATGGTGGTTGGATAGGTCCACATATATCCCCTTGTATCCTTTGTAGAAAAAGGTTGGAGTCTTTTTCAGTCTTTGCATATGATGGTCTTATATTTAATTTTCCCAATGAGCAAGCTTGGCATAATGTGTTACTGTACACAAGATCCTTATTGGTAAGGGGATGCCCGTGGGATGAATTTAGGATACGGCGCATCATACTTTGACCTGGGTGTCCCAAACGGTCATGCCAAAGCAAGTAGTTGCTCGAATTGGTTAGCTTCTGGCTGGTTATGTGATTTGCCTCAATTGATCTAATGGTAGCCATGTAGAGACCACTCGAGAGGCATTTTAGCTTCTCCAATGTACGCTTCCGGCCATACAAATTGGAGGTTATGCAAAGATATTCCACTCCTTTTTCCTCAGTGGTTTCAACGTGATAACCGTTGGCTCGAATATCCTTAAAACTCAATAACGTTCTTCTGGAACGTGGAGAATATAAGGCCTCATTAATGGTAAATTCAGTACCATTGGACAACATAAATTGGGCTTTGCCATGGCCCTCTATCAGGTTGGATTGACCTGATATAGTTGTCACAGAGGTATGAGTAGGCAATAAGTTTAAAAAAAACTTCCTATCTCGGAGTATGGTGTGCGTAGTAGCACTATCAGCTAGACAACAAACTTCCTCACAAGACATGCCTATTCACATATTTAACTCAATGGATCACATGTATGAAAATAAATAACTTTATTGAATTAAACATCCAAGCATAACCAAATTATGTAAAACTAATATTCCAAAAATCACCAAAGATAATCTGAAAAATAGAAAGCATTATTCATAACAATAACATAGATATGGCACAAGTGCCTATTATGCCCATGTCCTCGAGTTTTCAATCCTCGATGTATCCATTGGCTGCTTGGAAATAAGTAATCTCCAAGGTGGTATCCATAGGGACTGACTCTTCCACAAGGTTGGCCTCTCGAGTTCCGCGTCTGGCGTGATACTCTCCTATCTCTTCATCTGTTGCACGACAGGTGCGGGACCAATGGTCAGTGCCTCCACATCTATAACATAGATTATGCTGATTTTGAGGGCGACGGGCCGGACCAGGGTTCTCTCTAATTTGAGCTTGTCGGACTTGGCCATTTCGGTTTCCACCACGTGGGCCTTGTCCACGTCCTCCTCGACCCCTTGGGCCATTGCCTGGGTGGTCACGATCATATGGGCCATTTCTGGGCCCATTTCTCCTTCCATGCCTTGGACGTTCAGACCTTCTTCCCCTTCCACGGCCCCGGTTCCTCCTTCCACGATTATTTTCGTGATGGGCAATAGTATTTGCTTCAGGCAAAGGAATTGCTCTAGTACCGGTGGGCCTTGCTTGATCATTCCTCAGAAGTAGGTTGTTGTTCTTTTCAGCGAGCAACAGGATGGTGATTAATTCGGAGAATCTAGCAAAGTTTCTTTCCCTGTATTGTTGCTGCAGGACCATACAGGAAGGTGGGAAGGTGGAGAAAGTTTTCTCCAGTAGGTCGGCTTCTGTGAGCTCTTCTCCACAGAATTTTAGGAGTGACCGAATCCAGCAGATTTCAGAGTTATACTCATTGACAGTCTTGAAATCTTGGAAACGTATGTTCTGCCAATCGTGCCTTGCTTCCAAAGAGATCGTGGGTCTTCTTCAGCTAAATATTCCACCTTGAGTGCTTCTTCCATATGTTTCCTGATGAAAATCATAGCCCTTGCCTTCATGTCTTCAGGGGTGATGTTGTCAGCAATAATCGTGATCTCATCTTATTTGCAGTCAGATGAAGCTTGACATCTTGGGTCCACTTGAGATAGTTCCTTCCGGAAACTTCCAAAGCGACAAAGTCAAGTTTGTTGAGATTTGACATTCTCTACAAGGATTTAAAGGACAATAGTTAGTGCTATGGGTAATAACTTCCATAAGCAATCAATAAGAACTTCAGGTTCTATAACATGGTATGAAAAATCGGATTAAACATGTATAGTGAATTTGTGGAGGAAACTTCAAGTTCCTTATATGGTATTATCGAAGCTACAGGTTCGATATATGTGAAATATTATTTCTCAACCCTTTTGGTTCAATATTTATGTGTGTGAACTTCCGGTTCGTTAAGTACCTGCATTCCGCACATATATATTCTAATGCAAAGAATTTAAGCGGGTAAAATATTTAAATTTAATATGAGCAGGTAATACCACAAAACATTATCATAATAAATAATGAAGGAAAGATGTATCATTATCACAAAGTCCAAACAAGTATATATAGATATTTGTCACAATATACATGAATTGATAGCTAAATTAAAAGCTATTGATTTTCCTTTTTACTCATTCAATTATGCCAATTATAGTGCAAGAGAAATAAGTGTTTCTCATAGAAGATTAAGTTAAACTAGATGCTTCAAAAGTCATAAATCGTGACTGCAGTTCCTACTGAACAGCAGTCGAAAGACGAACTGAAACACTAAGCAAAACTACCCAGAAAAATATGAAAATTTACAGAGATGCAGTAAACACACAGGGGCTCCAGCATACAAAATTTGGTGAGTTTTGGAGTTGATTTACTATTTCAAATAAATACTGGAACACAGAGAACAGAAGGTAAAATGAAACAGCAAAATCGGTTTTTGTTTGGAAAAACCTACTTGGTTGTAGAGCTGGTAGAGTGAAGTTGATTGAATGATGAACTGTCTCTTCTCTGCAACCCAAGAGTTATTCACCTCTCCTCTTGTCAATCTGCAATCCAAATCGTAGAGCTATTCGTGCTGATAACGTGTTGAAAAACGAACATAAAACTGTTTCAGAAAATGGAGAGAGCTTTGTTGGGAAGAACTTGAGAGAGAGAGAGTTTAGATGCAGAGAAGGATGGAGATTCAAGTGTTTATTCATCTCACAATGGAGGGTTTATATAGGAATACAAAGCTAGTGTGAATGCTATGGTAAGAAGTCCATTATAGTGCCTTCAATGATCATAGCTGCAACTCCACATGGTTGCTGCAATTATGAGAGCTGCCATGCTTGTAGTGGCTTCAATGATCATAGCTGCAACTCCACATGATATAGACATTTATATTACAACAGGAAGAAGGGTTGTGGAGACACAAGCAGTGGGAACAACCTATCTAGAACATCCAAGTTTATCTGACCAAAGCCTTGAAAGGAGACCACAACTGTTCAAATGTATGCACATATAGTTAGTTTGGTATTTCGTTTGCTATTGAATCTATTATCTGGTTTTGTGACTTACATTTTATCTTCTGTTGTAAATAGATTCTACAGAACAATTTAGATCAATTATCCAGCTTGTGTGGTGATCCTGAGCATTTGTTTTAGCTATGCAGAGTTGCAGACCCCAGTTAACAATCGCAACAGCCATAATTTCTGCGGTCGATTCTACGTTTACCAATCTCTAATGATGGAAGGGTAAGTATACTCAACCTGGAATGGTTCCTATACGCTCTTGTTTTCTTGTTCTGTTTGATACAAATCAAAGTTAGCTTTAGACTTTCTAGTTAAACCAAATTTAATAATATAAAAAATAACTGGGAGCTTGGAAACTATGGTTGTAATGGCTCTTGTACCGTAGTAAGTACCAAGTAGTAACTAAACTCCTGAGTTTAATATAAATCCCCCCAATGTCCCTAATCATTTTTAAAATGTATAACAAATCATAATTAACTGGGAAAGTTCTACAGTGCTCACCGGAGCTGGCTAGATTTGTGGGATTTGATGTTGATTAAGTACTGTCACTCACATAACTAGACTGACCCCTTCCTTTCCACACTTGGATCCAACTTGTTTTATAAAATGCAGGTAACAGATAATGTTACACATTTACACTTCAAGTTATCAAAAGCGGTAGTTGGACTAGACTCTACTCTTCAAAAGCAAAGACAAAACAATAAATTTCTAGCAGAGAAGTGAAAAATATGTCCAAGTTCCAACTGGCTCTTCAACCCAAATATCTCTTACAGATATCAGTAATAAATGGAACTCGATCCACACTCAACCATAATCTCATCTCCAATATTATATAGTTGGCTCTAATATCACATATCCATTCTATATAGCCCTATATCCAACGAGAGACCCTAATCTTATAAACCATGAAATCCCATTCCCCCATCTTCTGTTTGATACTCTGTGCTCTCATAAGCCTGTCAACAACTATTCTAACCGCTCAGGAAAATCCTGTTTCCTTCTACATTGCTTATCAGGTGTAGCTAATTAGCGCAATACTGCATTACTATGATTATTACTGCAACTACAAGTTAATCCTGATTTACTTTTCTGTTATCTTATTAGTGGCCAGGCTCATACTGTGCAGCAGCAAAGCAGGGTTGTTGCTACCCAAAGAGTATTAGAAAACATCCCAGTTTCACAATTGGTGGCATATGGCCTTATACTTTTTCTGGGGATAGACCAACCTACTGCAAATCTAAGACCCCTTATAGTTTATCTAAGGTAAATTAAAGTTCCCTCCTGCTTCCTCATCATTCAAGTTGCTACACTTGATTATAGATTACTGATGTATCTTTCATCTTATATTTTTGATTGAATTAATTAATAGATCTCAAACCTGACCAAGAGTTTGGAAAGGAATTGGCCATCACTATCCTGCCCAAGCCGTACTAGTAGCATTAGCAGTAAGAAACTATGGATGCAAGAATGGCAGAAATATGGGACTTGTGCAGAATCACTCTTTGGAGGTCAATATCAATACTTTCATGCAGGTCTCAATCTCAGGAAGAAAATAGACATGCTCCAGATACTCAGCAATGCAGGTCTGATCACTACTATAATCCAACTTTCGGATTTCAGTTCAAATAAATTAGTGGAACTCAAAACTTTTCGCTTAATAATATCGGTATTTGATGCAGAAATCCATCCAAATGGGTCATTTTATGAGATGACTGCAGTTTTCAATGCCATACAAAAGGCCACCATCTATCTTCCGGGGCTTATCTGTAACAAAGACAAATCAGGCAACAAACAGCTCTACCAGATTATACTCTGTGGAAACACCGCCGGAACCAGAATCACAGACTGCCTCGGCAACCAAAGATCGAATACTGGACAATGCCCCGAAAACTTTAAGTTCCCTCCCTTGCAATGAGAATCTGTTATTGTTTCTTGTTTTACAATTTCGTTCGAGCATTCACAGTCGGTGGACTGAAAAAGTTCTGCTCAATCTATACAATTCTAACGTGGTGTGAGTATTGAATGCAATAAAAGAGACACACGGGATCAACCGTCAAAAGAGAAATCATAAAAAGAAAAGTTAAAACAGATCCACAGAAGGGATCAACCGAACAGCCACCCAAAGTGAGAGACTGGCCACCGATACTCATCGGTGCGGAGCCTCCACCTACCCTCAAACCGGCCATGTTGTTGTTTGTACTAATATGTATTAATTACCATAAGAGTCTTTTTTGGATCAAAATGAAGTAATGAACTGAGTTAAAGACCTAGGGTAAGACGGAAGTGTAACATCATCATGAGGTGACTAGAACTTATTTGCATCACTGTTGGATTCTCTTGCCATCACCAATTCTCTACAACCCACCCTTGTTTAAAAGCATCCAATCGTACCCAGATCCAGAACCAACGATCTTACATGGTAAAAAAAAAGTTTTAATGCTTTACATGGCTCTATCCTCTATAAGCTTCTTTTGATTACCAACAAAGCTGAGAAACAGAACAAATCATCACTGAACTTAATTGGAGAAATTTCTCTTTCTGGTTCAAGAACAAAATTTCTGAAACAAATAACACATCTCAATAATCAATATACAATAATTCCAGATCTGGGCATGTTACAAATTCCCCAATATGTGGCGTGCTCGTTCAACCATCATTTGTAGTTCTCCTCTCTCAACTTAAGCTTCTCCATCATTTGGATCTGCAAAAACCTAATAATAAAAAATTATTAAAGATACAAGCTTTGGACCCAGTAAAATGAATTTACTTCTAAATCAAATCATGGGTAAAAGATACAAACTAATCAGAACATGGACGAGAAGACAGGGGAAGAGATGAAGAGAAGCACATCACAGACTATGGGTGGAATAGGCAAGAACCCATTTTTCCGTATATAGAAATTATATGTTTACATGAGCCCAGATCCCCACTCCAGTCCCCCTATTTACCCTTAATCCTTATCAGAACAGAATGAAGGAATGAGAGATAAAGCTTAGTGAAAAGACTGTAGGAATGGGAGGCATAGGCAAGAAATCCAAGAGTGGGTTTTCTTTCTCTATTCATTTTTTGCCAACCCTCCCACTCCAACAAGATTTCCGAGTCCAGTCTCTCCCTCCTACACTGTTGTGCTGACACTGGAGTGCTGGCCATGTTATATAAAAGTAGAGGACTAGAGAGGCACGAGGGTGCCATGTGTTTTACAGTGGAGGGTTCAGGGCACGCATCGCTACTTCGCTAGCGTCCCGTTCAGTCAAAGCGCTGTGACCGTAGCGTGACTGTTTTAATGTTTCTAAATGCATCGATGGATTTGGATTTCACGGCTTCATGCTGATCTGCTGTGCACTCTGACTCGGACGCTCAAGGGTTCTGTTCTCAATACCAATATAGTAATAGTGGAAATTCCTTTTCCTTTAAAATGAATCAAATATTTAGATATCACACAATGTATTTTTTAGATGAAATATAATCCTCTATCGATAACATTAACGGATCGATATAACATCAAGAAGGACTACAAAAAATGGGTGTGACAGACTGCAACCTCAACTTCACTTACATGGAAGTCGTGCACAACTCCAGAACGATCATAGGTTACAGGCAGGTCATTTGAAATAACCATCATGAGCCAAGGAAGCCTAACTTTGAAGTTTTGAACCACTGAAAATGTCCCAACCTCTCGGGCTACAAAACTTGCAATCAAATGAGCAGCTTGATGCCTTGGTTTGTTCATTTGCCTCTCTAGGAACAAAGTCAATCCTAGGAACTTGAAGCAAGGACTGAAAAATCGATTTTTTTGCCGATAATTCTGTGAAATTTTCGTTTTTTTTTGTTCACGATATTTTCTTGATATTCCATAATAATTTCATTTGAAATTTTCGATATATCGCAATATTTGTAGAAATTTGGGCGAAACTCACTAAATTTCGTCATTTTTCTCGTGGCCCAACTTTATTTCCTCCTTTTTCTCGTGGTCCAACAGTCTAATTTGCCAATTTTTGAATTCAAAATTCGGGAAAAAGGGGGCAATACCAAACTCAAGGAGGTTCTAACCTTAGTTGTACAATGACAATATAAACAACTCAACCATTGCTGGTGGAAGGAGACTTGGTTATTATGTGAATATTGTTAAAGTGAAATGACAATTGGAATTGGTCTACTCATTTCATTTCATAGTCCCTTTATATAGGGATAGAATTACAACGGAAATATCGATTACATTAATGATACTAAATGCTGATTGATCCGTAATTGTGCTGATTGATGGTAATCACTGATTCCTTGATTCCCTCTCCGTCAGTTGCTTTGACGAAGGCACACAATATGTTTTTCCTTTAACACTCCCCCTTGTGCCAAGTCAAAGCGAAATGGTGCATGAGTTGTTGCCTCACTAAAAACCTTGCCAAGTAACAATAAAAACCCTGTGGGACAAAAAATACGCCTTGGTCGAAGGAAAAGAGCACAACGCACCTTTTACATTTGAGGATGACATGTGTGTGTTAGACTCCCCCTGACGTCTACACCTCCCCCTGATACTTACATTAATCAGGGGAGCTTGGAAAGTCTTCGCATTCCTATGCTTTTCACATGTTTCTCAAATATGGCCTTAGGCAATGATTTGGTGAACAAATCTGCCACATTCTCCTCAGATCTTACTTGATTCACTTGAATCTTGAGGAGGGCCTGTTGTTGCTGATTGTACAAAAACTTTGGCGATATGTGTTTTGTATTATCACCCTTGATATATCCTAGCTTCATCTGTTCGATGCAAGCTGCATTATCTTCATAAATGCAAGTAGGCTCTTCAGTGGTAGAACTCAAACCACTAGTCCCTCGAATATGTGTGATGATAGCTCTTAACCATACACATTCACGAACCGCCTCATGTAGAGCAATGATCTCTGAGTGGTTCGAGGAGGTAACCATAAGGGTTTGCTTGGTTGATCTCCAAGATATCGCCGTGTTCCCAATGGTGAATACATAACCAATTTGGGAACGACCTTTATGTGGGTCAGAGAGGTACCCAGTATCAGCAAAACCAACCAAAACGTTATTTGGCGTTTCGGTGTAGTGAGTGGCGCTTTCGCCATCAACATTTCCTTTAGGGATTGCAGTTCCATCTGCGGTCCCTCTTGTCTCTCTGTAGGGAAAGAACAGTCCCAAGTCAATGGTTCCTTTTAGGTATCGAAGATGTTCTTGATACCATTCCAGTGACGCTGCGTTGGCGCTGAGCTAAATCTAGCTAACAAGTTCATTGAGAATGCAATCTCTGGTCGAGTACATTGGGTTAAGTACAATAATGCGCCTATTGCACTTAGATAGGGAATTTCAGCTCCCAACACTTCTTCGTCATCTTCCTTTGGACGAAATGGATCTTTCCTTGCATCCAAACTTCGACCGATCATGGGAGTGCTAGCAGGATGCGCTTTGTCCATGTTATATCGCCTGACTTTTGGACATACGCAGACTGGTGGATTAGTATTCCACAAACTCGGTGTTCTAGTTCAAGGCCTAGATAGAATCGAGTTTTCCCAAGATCCTTCATCTCAAATTCGGATTTCAAGTAGCTCGCGGTTTCTCTTATTTCGTCAAGAGTACCTATTATGTTCATATCATCGACATATACAGCTACAGTTGCAAATCCGGAACTTGTTTTCTTTATGAATACGCAGGGGCATACTTCATCGTTCTTATATCCCTTCCCAATCAAGTAGTCACTTAGACGGGTATACCACATCCGCCCGGATTGTTTCATTCCGTAAAGTGAGCGTTTCAACTTAATTGCAAACGCACTACGTGGTTTAGAGTCACTTGACTTGGGTAATGTAAGGCCATCAGGCACTTTCATATATATCTCTGAATCTAGATCCCCATAGAGATATGTAGTAACCACATCCATGAGCTGCATTTCCAGTCCTTCGAAAATTACTATGCTAACTAAGTAGCGGAACGTTATAACGTCCATTACGGGGAGTATGTCTCCTCGTAGTCAATTCCAGGGCGTTGTGAGAAACCTTGCGCCACAAGGCGAGCCTTGTACCTCAGGACTTCATTCTTCTCATTACGCTTTCTGACAAAGACCCATTTATGTTCTACAGGCTTTACACTTGGTGGGGTTAGCACTACCGGACCAAATACCTGTCTCTTTGTCAGAGAATCTAATTCTGCCTGGATTGCTTCTTTCCATTTAGGCCAATCTGCTCTTTGTTGACATTTTGCAACAGAGCGTGGTTCGATATCATCGTGCTCTATGATTCCTTGAGCAACAGTATATATCATCAATGTGTATGGAAGATCTTTCTATCAACTCATACGCACTCTCATAATCCTTTGAGATTTCTTTGTTCTCTGGAATCATTTTAAACATCGGAGCGTCCTCCAGTATTGATTCATGGACATAACTGTAATCAGAGACAATCTCATGAGAGGGATTCTATACATTGATGATTAGTTTGTGCCTTACTCACCCTCTTCTTCCTTGGGTGAGTGTCAATCGAACCAAGTGGCCTCCCCCTCTTCCTTGGGGAGCCACGGCCTCAACCACACCTCCACTAAGTGCGGTTGCAGTGCCTCTATCTGCGGCACCGTGCCCCTTGTTGGGGACTTCTAACCTTGCAGGCACAGTTGCAGCTGGTATATGTGATCTCGTCACTTTTACGATATTAGTAAACGCATCAGGCATCGAATCTGCTACGTTCTGAAGATCGATTATTCTTTTCACTTCACTTTCACTTTGTGAAGTGCGGGGATCAAAATGAGACAGAGTGGGGACAAACCACGACAATTCCTGTCGTTCCCTTGGAAAATCCTTTTTCCTATCTCCCCCTAACGACGGGAAGACTGTCTCATCAAAGTGACAAACCGCAAATCTAGCGGTAAAGAGATCGCCTGTCAAGGGTTTCCAAATAGCGGATAATTGTTGGGGATTCGTATCCAACATAGATACTTAATCGTCTCTGAGGACCCATTTTGGTGCGCTGTGGGGGCGCAATAGGCACATATACTGCTCAACCAAATATGCGTAAGTGTGAAATGTCAGGCTCATATCCAGTTACCAACTGGTACGCAGAAAATGGTTGGCTAGCAGTGGGTCTGAAACGAATAAGTAAAGCTGCGTGCAATATTGCATAACCCCATGCAGATATAGGCAGGTTGGTGCGCATAACCAATGCCCTTGCCACCATCTGTAGCCTTTTGATGGTGGCTTCTGCGAGACCATTTTGTGTATGCACATGGGGTACAAGATGCTCTATATCGATCCCAATAGACATGCAATATTCATCAAATGCTTTTGATGTAAACTCTCCAGCGTTATCAAGCCTTATAGACTTGATAGGGTGATCAGGGTGGTGAGCCCTTAAACGTATAGTCTGTGCTAGGAGTTTTGCAGCATTTCTTGTGGACACTAAAGCGACATGTGACCAGTGTGTCGAAGTATCCACCAGAACCATAAAGTACTTAAAATGGTCCGCATTCTGGATGGATAGGTCCACAGATATCTCCTTGTATCCTTTGTAAGAATGGAATGTTTTGTGTTGTATCTTTAGCATAGGAAGGTCTCTATCCTGTTTTTGCTAAAGGGCAGGCTTTGCAAAACGAGTGATGTGCCTTTGAAATAGTCAATGAGGCATAATGGGAGGGAGGTAGTGCTTCTGGTACTTCAGAAGGCAATGACTGCATTTGAGCAATACTAGAACCGACACCTTGCAGTGTGACGGATTTTTGTCCCATTTTATTTTTCACTCGAAAGAAGGGATGTCCATATGAGTTCTTTAAAATACGGATCATCATGTCACGACCGGGGTGCCCTAGGCGGTCATGCCAAAGCCTGTATGAGTCAGTGTCCCACATTTCATTGTTGGTGACAGCATAGGATTCAATGATCCGAATCGTAGTGAGGTACAGTCCACTAGATTGACTCATAAGTTTCTCTAAAATGCGTTTCCTTCCACATTCATTAGAGGTAATATAAAAGTATTCAGTTCCATTCTCACAGTTTGTTTTTACATGATAATCGTTGGCATGAATATCTTTGATACTTAACAAGGTTCGATTAGCTCTTGGTGCATACAGAGCGTATCTCATATTCTTTAGAGTATTTGTATTTATGTAGAATGATAATTTTTTCATCCAAATAATTTTTTCTTTTTCTAGATGTATTGCTTTACATCTTTATAGTGCAATTTTGAACCATGTAAATATGTGTAGTAAATAAATTTGAATAAATTCAGTGCTTCAGAAAATTTGAATAAATTCAGTGCTTCAGAATAAAATTCAAAATTTATTAATAAGCCAACGATAATCAAATCAAGGTCTTTGTTCATAAATCTAATTCATCAAACCATTATTGAAATAAACTTTAAGACCAAGTAATAGTCTAATTAAAAATGAGGCATTATGCCTTCATATCTGTCTTTGGAAAATAAATAGATAAAGCAGGTCAATCAAAATCTAGTGCATCCATTGACTGAGCAAGTTCCTTGTTGCCATTGAGGTCTGCAATTGTGAGGTTGACATCTGAGTCATGGCCTCCTTCTTCCATATAGTGAGTTTCTTGTTCTTTAGACTCCCTATATCTCTTGTAAGTGGCTGCAACTATGTTGCTTGCTTGGCAGTTCTTGTACCAATGCCCAATGATTCCACACCTATAGCATGGTTCATTGCCAACTCTATCCTGTTTGACTGAAGGGTTCTTAGGTGCCTTTTGCACCTTGTTTCCATCACCTCCACGTCCCTTTCCACGTGGTGCATTGTTGCCACGTGGGTAGGGATCGGCACGTTCAAACCTCTTTGCATTGGAGTTCTTTCCACCTTTTATTTTTCCATAATTAGCCTCGGGAATTTTCTTTGTCCCAGTGGGCCTAGCATTGTTGTGCAAGAGATCCTCATTTTGCCTCTCAGCCACTTGCAGTAGGCTGATCAGCTTTTTGAAGGTTGTGATTCTTTTGTTGTCATACTCCAGCCTATACTGGTCCGCTAGTATAAGCGCTGAAGTAGGAAAGGTGGAAAGAGTCTTGTAGATCATATCATCTTCTGTGATTTCCCTTCCACAGAAATTGAGACGTGCCTGTAGGCGCAACATGTCCTTGTTGAAGTCATTGACCCTTTTATAGTCAAGCAAGCAGATTCCATTCCACTGAACAGCCAGTTCTGGGAGCAAAGTGTCATGAATGTTCCCAAAACGTCCCTTAAGGGCATCCCACAGTTTTTTGGGTGTCTTCAACTGAAGGTACTCCCAGCGTAGGCTAGGATCAATATGTCGCCTAAGAAACATTAAGGCATTTGATTTCACCTTGTTAGATAGTTCATCATCTTTGGGATCAGTAATGGTTGCAGTGTAGTCTTTTGCCACAAAGGCAGTTTCCATATCGGAAACCCAACGATGGTACTCAAGTCCTTCTGAGTCCAAGATGTCAAACTCAGGTTGAGTTGGATCAGCCATCTACATAAAACAAGAGAGAAGATATAAATTACGCAGTCATAAAGACATCCACGTAAATTATTTTCCAAACATATGAATTAGATTTCAAGACGAAGATTCGTAATGGTCACATTTTTTTTCGATGCTATGTGAAAATACTTTATCACAGTAAGTGAGTGTATAATGCGCATGAATTTTCATTATCATGGCCAAACGGTATTGATATGTTGCATTAAAAATAATCATAGTACATTTAAATATATCATATAAAAATAAGCTTCATGCTCAAATTTCACAAATATACAACAAATTATATACTACACATAATAATAGCAATAATATATCATGCGTAAAATAAAATATAAATAATAGCATAATACAAAGCATGCGTAGGCATAATTTATATAAACATGCTCAAAATTTCATAATAAAATATAAACAATAAAATATAAAGCATGCTTAAACATAATTATAAATCATGCGTAAATATAATCATAGAAAACATAAATAATAAGGCATGCTCAATAATCCTAATTAAATATACTATAGTATGAAATTAAATAAATAAAAGAAAACATACTTGATTTTGAGTAAATAAAACGATCCTAGCGCACGCGCGTGTTGATGCAGGCGTGCGTAGCGATGTTTTTGGGCTTGGGCCACTTCCTCTTTTTTCAGCAATGGACCACGGGCCTTGTTGTTTGTTTTTCTTTTGCTTGGCCTGCTAAAGTTTTCTTTTTTCTGTGGGCCGTAGGGCCTGTTTCTTGTTTTTTTTTTCGTTTCTAGGCCACACAATTTTTCTTTTCTGGGCATGCAGGTTTTTTTTTTGTCTTGGCCACAGGGCCTGATTCCCCTTTTTTTTCTCTGGGCCGAGGGCCTTTTCTTTGGCCTTCTTTTTTTTCTGTTTTTTTTTTTTTAATTTTATTCTTTGGGCCGGCTCTATATTGTGAGCCTAGTCACCTTCTTTTTTTTTCTTTTTCTTCCTTCTTTCTCTCTCTTCGCGTCTTCTTCTTCCTACAGGTTCTTTGTTTGCAGGTGGGTGGGTACCGATCGATCAGGTTTGCAGGTGGCTGACTCAGGTCGTGGGCGAGCGCCGGTGTCCGGGCGTGGATGTGAAGGCCGGTCTGCAGCGAGGTTGGGCGAGCGCTGCTGTTCGTGCGCCGATCTGGATGTGGAGGCCGGTCTGGGCTGTAGGCGGAGGTGGAGGTGAGCAGCAACGTGGTAGCAGGGGCTGCGCTGGGCAGATCGAAGGCGCTGTGGGCTGGATGCGTCCGTGCTGGGATCGGTGGGCTGCTGGGAGGAGAGGGCGGTGCTTTGTATAGGGGAGCAGGCTGCAGGTGAGCGACTGGGAAGACGGCGCAGATCAGAATCGGGCTGGAGGAGCGTTGGATTGTGCCGGAATTTGGTCGCAGTCGGAGCTGGGCTCGGAACCGTAGCCGGGTCGGGTCTTCTTTGGAGGTTACTTCTAGGTGGGTGTCCAAAAGGAAAGCTTGGGTGTCCAAAGGGAAAGCTTGGCTGCAGGCGGGCTATGCAGTAGCGCGGGGAGCTGGGCTGCGCGGCCGGGGGAGAGAGATTTTTTTTTTTTTTTTGTTTAGGGCGGCAGAGGAAAAAGAAGAAAATATATTTTTTCTTCTAGGGTTTTGGTTGTTGTTTTTTTTTCGACGGAAAGAAACTAGAAAATTAGGATTTTTTTTCTTTTGGCTATTTGTTCTGAGCGTGCTGATAACGTGTTAAAGTGAAATGACAATTGGAATTGGTCTACTCATTTCATTTCATAGTCCCTTTATATAGGGATAGAATTACAACGGAAATATCGATTACATTAATGATACTAAATGCTGATTGATCCGTAATTGTGCTGATTGATGGTAATCACTGATTCCTTGATTCCCTCTCCGTCAGTTGCTTTGACGAAGGCACACAATATGTTTTTCCTTTAACAAATATCTTTTTATATATATCATTTCTTCATTAATCTCCTCTTTTATAATCCTTCTTTCAATAGTTTATTTTATTGTAATTAATCATATTTATTATTAAATACTTTGTATCTTTTTTTTTTTTTTTTTGAAAGCCCACGGGGCAAAATAGATCACAAGCCAGAATAGGCCGTTACATATCATTCCGCTGTCATTTAAGGACATAGACAGACAAGAAGGTAGTAGTAGAACCCACTGTGGTACGTAGAAATAGACCTACTCATTATACATTTCAGACCGTAGAGATAGCGGAGATCCTCCTTTGGTACTACGCCAGAGGCGCTAGAGATCTAGGTTCGTAATATAAGGAAACTTATTGTAATTAGACAAAAAAAACTAAAAACATAGGGTTCGACCAAGGGCCTAAACCGTAGCTCAAATTTAGAAGCTAATGGACTAGGGTAGAAACCCCAACCTAACAACCTGAAGCCCAGTAGGGTAGTCAGCCAAGAAGATCCCCCAAGCCCATCATCCTGGTTCGGGCCCAGTCCACCATCTTCTCCCAACCCTCATTGTACGTCACATTCCGGTCGAGTTCGATCCGACCCATGCCACCAACCCGCCTTGTCGCGATGCACATCACCATGGCAGCGATCCAATCGTCCCGAGCCACGCCGTCGACCTGCGTCACCATCAAACAACACCATCCCCGATCCGGATCTTCACAACCCCGCACCACCACCGATCAAAACCCATGTCGGCATCGCCGGTCCAAGAAACCATTCACGGGGACCGATTACCGGCCTGTAATAGCACAACCATCGCCTTCACCACTAGCTCAGCCGAACCAAACTGACAAAAACCGGGAGAACCCTTTCCGACAAGGCCCTATGAGCAGTAGATATGGATCTCCCGTCTGGTAGCAAACCCCAAGGCGGCGACGAAGCGGGAGGCCACCTAGACCTCCAGGCGCCGCCGGACGAGACCAACTTTGCAACAATGGTGTACGCGGACTTAGGGTTTTAGTTGCTTCGTTCTAAAGAGTTTGTATAAATATTTTGTATCTTAACAAACTACTAATGATATGTATGAGAATTAGTAAAGTATCAAGATTATAAATATTCACTAAAGTTAAATTTTAGTAAATATCTGTGACTCAATATATATTAATTCACTTTAAATTATACTAATGTAATAATATTTGTTTAATATATGTATATATTTTTGAAATAGAGTAGATAATTGATCAACTAGACATTATCCTAAAGTTTCATTTAAAATTTTTATGTTTTTCTCTAAGTTTTCATAGTTTTTGTCCATTTTTTATTGATATCGATATTTTCTCGAAATTTCCTTCGAAATTTCTATTTTTTGAATGGTCGATATTTTCTCAATCTTCGATATTTTGGTCATTTACTTAAAGCACAAATAAGAGTCTCTGAATCTCCTCAACCAGCGCTCCTGCCTCTGCCAAGCACTCACCAAGTCACCAGGCTCAAACATAAGCCTCACTGCCTCCATGGAGTAAGTTTCCACTATCAACGATGATATTACACAACTACATTATTAATAAAATGAGATACTCATAGACTAGAACTTGGACTCCCAAAGCAACAAACTGCCATTTTTTTCCAGCTTAAACAGAGAAAATCCCTACTAAGAAATCGAGGGACAACCTTTGTTGCCATTTCTCTAACTTTTCAACTTTGCTATCGAGTTGTCAGGCAGTATTCTTTCCTTTTCTTTAGAATATTATTCTATTAATTTTTAGTAAACTAAGGTTTTCACGAGGTCACCATATGCTGCAATTTCAAACCACAATTTGAGATTTTAGACTAAGTTTACTATTATTATTTTTAGTTGTAGATCAGCTTGCTAAAGTGTAGACTAATTCGAGATTAAGTTAAACTTGTTTACTAATACATGAAATCATTTTATCTTTATATCAAGCTGGTCTACTTAATATATCAATACATTAATGTACTGTAAACGAATTTTAAATAATTGTTAGATGTATAAAGAGAGTAGTTTACTTTTTCTATAATAGCATTGTGGCAAAACCATAATTCCAAGCTTTGTGCTGATTTTCTAAGCTCACAGGAAAACATAGCTATATGTTAACAATGGGTTCTTTGGATTAGTTACCAACAAGGTGAAAAATCCAATCTTCCAACACTAAGGTAGAAGATGCCTGCAGTCCCATGGATCCAACCCGCAGTGGGGTTCTTGGAATGCAGCATTAATGGGTCCTTTGTTCTTCGTCAAGAACTTGCGGTTTTGAGCGACTTGGCTGGCACTTCACGCGTCTTGTTTTTGTTTTTGTATCTCGGGAAACAAGCATTGATGAGATTTTATCTCAAAAGACTTTGTTAGTTCATGTGGACCATCATACCTTATAGAACGTTGAAACCTATATGATAACTCTATGTAAGCTATGTCGAAATTTCTCTATCCGCATCCAAAATTCAACTTCGAGTTGACAATTTGGCCATTTGCCTAACTCCACACCCGATGACAAGTCCCGGCCGAACATGACTTTGATGTATTGGACAAAAGCATCAAAATACTCCACTTACACGCATCTAACATGTTGATACTCCGATCACTTTAACCATCGGAATGTAAACGCATTTAATGTTTCATCTGAAAAAGCCATAAAATTCGGAAAGTGGTGCCATTTTAATCAACCACTAAATAATTGTACACGTTTCTAATGTAGTAAAAAATTGTAATTGAAAAATGATTCAAAAGCAGTGACGTTAACTTGTAGGAAAATGATTTGTGGCCTCAATGAGGCCTAAGATTTGTGGCCTCAATCTTAGGTGTCATGTCATCCACACACATCACCTATTTGTCAAATCATGTTAGGTAATTATTGAGAAAAATATCATCTTATCCTTCCAAAATCTAATCACTCTAAATTATTTTGGCTTTCTTTTAAAGAAAAATTTAAAGAAAAAAAAAGTAAAAGAAAGCCAAAATTTGTCTTTGTTTCATTTTTTTTTCTTTTCATTACACTCATGCTTAGATTTAAGGGTGGTTCTTCAAATTTGATATTTGGACCTCCATATTTTTTCAATTATCAATAGACTTTGTCAACTCATATGAAAAGACAAATAAGGACAAAGAGAGGGAAAAAAAAAAACAAATACTCTTCGTACCTCCCTCATTAATATTTTTGGACAATTGCATTAATATAACATTCAAACTTTTTTTAGAATTTCCTTATATTACTTATATAAATTTATAATTTACCTAAAATAATAAATTTCTATATATGGCATTATCATTTAATACAAAAGTAAATTCAAAATAATATGATTTGGATTTTCCTTAAACAAATAAATTTATTGAATATTTTGGTGTAGCTATTACTAATTTATAAATTTGAGAACCAAAGTCTTTTCTACAACCATCCATATTGCAAAAAAAAAAAAAAAAAAAAACTGCGATCCAAATTAAAAGAAAAATCTTTATAACTGTCTACTTGCTCGGCCCCTCCAAAAATCACTTTCTGGTTCCGTCATTGAAAGTACACAAAAACTGTAGGCAACTCCCCTCACAAAATTTTTAGTGGTTGAATTGATAGAGATTAAGGAAAACAAAAAACAAAAAATTGTTGAAAATATAGATTTAATTGTTCAATGGTGTTTTGGTAAAATTAAGGAGGTATATTTAGCTTTTTAAGTATTCAAAAAAGTGAATTAGAGGTTTAATAAGTAGGCGAGGTCCAAATATCAAATTTGGAGGTCCAACTAGAACCACCCTAGATTTAAACAACAATTTTTTTAATTTTTTTTTTTCAATCAAGAGTAAAAAAAATTTCATGTAATTTAGTCAATAGATTTGCACGTACGTTCGATTAATAGATTTGCTAACACATGTATATGAATTCAATCTTTGTTGGGTTCCTGCAAATTTTAGAAATATAATGTGAAAAATACATATTCATATGATTGTATATATTATTTTGTTCATTGTTTTCTCTTTATGTAGCTAGAGTTTAAACGTTAGATCTGAATTTGTAATTCAATCTTGGTGACATGCATGTGTGTGGATGACATGGCATGGCATGACATTCAATCTTAGTTAATATTTTTTTTCGTCACCTAATTAAATTCATTAGTGTAATTGATTCACCCCCTAACATCTAAAAGGAAATGTACAAGGGTAAAGTCGGTGTTGCAATAGTATGATGTGGCAAGATATATTATGTGGAATTGAAAATAAAATTTGTGTTTACTTACATGGCATGACACCTAGGATTTGAAGCCACAAATCTTATGCCTCATTGAAGCCCCATATTATTGCCTAGTACATGAATAAATAGCTGGATAATATCAAGTTGAATTCCCTATTGATTATTTAAAAAAAAAATATTAACTATAAGTATTAAGAGTTAAGATTATTTAATAAGTGCTGAGTGACTTAGGACAGTTTGGTATCGTGGTTTGGGACATATAATCACTTATTTAGAACAATTTATACAGATTAGGTGTTCGGTAAACAAATAATAAAACGCGTTATAAAAAAATAATGGTTCATTAACGGATTCAAATTTGCTCACCACCAATACGGCAATACCTTAGTGGTGATACCACCACTCAAAATATAAAACTGTCATGTGTTATAAAATATAATAATATTTAATCTTGATGTTTTATTAAAAAAAAATATTTTAAGTATTAAATAAATTTTATATTACGTGACAAATTTTAATAGAGTGGTAATATCACCTTAACCGCGATTTCAAGAAGCAGGAGTGGTGATGCTTTTTCAAAACTGCGTTTTCTTACTTCACGCGGAACTGGGACAGAATTTTTTCCAATAACACCCTCATTGTTTCTGAAAATTCCTCTCTCTGGGACCCTTCGTCAGTTTCAATCCATTGATTCTATTCCTTTCGTTGTCGCTAATTCTCTCTCTCTTTGTTAGCTACTAGCTAGGTGGGGTGATTTTCATTATTTCCTCAGTTCATGGCATGTGAAGTGTGAACCCAATTTCCTGCATGGACTTCGTTTTCTGATTTGCATCAAAAGCTTAGCTATAATTTATTTGTTTAGTTTCCTAGAATCCAGCAGCTATATTTATGTTGTTTTCTTACTTTTCTTTCTCTTATCTCAATTCTCTATGATGGCGAAATCTTCGCCCTTGATTTGAGTTGTTGAACTTTTATTTAGCTGAGGATATCGGTGATTGAACCCAATCTTTTCTCTTTTCTTTTGGATAATCTTGTACCCAATCTTCGCTTGTATTGATGTCAAGCAGATCATTCCATAATCATGCAGAATATCTCATAGCGGCGTCATGCTCTGGGCATAATGCGAAGGCAATTTGGCAAGAGTCAGGTCCTCCAGAAGATGGTAGAAGAGCTGAATCATATTAGCTAACTAGTTTTTTTTTCTTCTTTTTTTCGGTAAGAGAAATAAAATTACAAATGAAAACCACCAAAACTTAAAATATCCAGTATCAGTTAACTAGTTGATGTAATCTGGGAAAGTGGTTCTTGTTCGTCGAGTCCATTTAATATATATATATATATATATATATATATATATATATATATATATATATATAAATTTGTGCTAAATACGATTGGGGATTGAGCTCTTTTTGCTGAAAGTAAAATCATGAAGACCGAAGATTAAAACTTCCAAGAAAGCATTTCTTTTTGCCTGGAAATTAACAAGACATGAAGATAATTAACCTCATACATTGCAAGCTTTACATATTTGCTATGCTTTTGTCTAATCTATCAGTAGACCTCAAACCAGCTATACGTTATTCATAAACTTGATGAGGGTCTTTCTCCATCAGATTAAGCTTCTCTATCATCTGGAGCTGCAAAGAAGTGTTGGACACAAAACTTTCAGAATGCAAAATATTACAAACTTTGGATCCAGTCAATCTGTCACCTTTTATGATTTTTGAAAAGAGGTACTCATAAACAGAAACAACAAAAAAAATCAACAAATGGGAACCAAGTAATATGAGTCATGAAAACCAAACATAGTAGATCTATTAAGGATACCAAAACATGCAAGTAAAGAAATGACTTAACAGAGGTAGAACGTTCGGTTCGGCACCAGATGTCGTAGGAGAAAAACAAAGGACTGGGAATAGGAAAGGGAGAAACCTTGGGAAATTCAGTAGGGATGGGAGGAATAGGAAAGAAATTTCGGGTTAACTCGGATGAGTTCCAGTAATTTCTTCCCAAGCCTCCCATCCCAACTACAACTTCCTCACAAGTCTACCTTGCCCTCCCAGCCAACTCCAAGGGCTTGCGCACTACTGCTCACCAGTGAGCTCGAGGTACCATATATAGGAGAGGGGGGGGGGGGGGGGGGAGTGGGTAAACCGTAAACCTAACCAAGAGTCGCCAATAATTGTAGCCAGTGGCTTGCTTCCCACTTTGTAAAAGATAAGAAGCAGACAAGCAGTAGCCCCACACGGCCACACCTAGTGCTGGGAAAGTTGGATTGATGCATTGATTCAATGCCGTTGGGGATTGGAACAATTTTCTAAGACGTACACATCAAGGTGAAGGTAGTGGAGTATGAGTCATTTACACTGAAAATGTTTTATCTTGTAGTGGGAATCCTATGCACAAATACGTGTCCATATTTGGCAACACACAAAAAAAACACACACGACAACAATATTTCCACCAAAGGCAACTATTACTCACGCACGTAGTTTGAGAAATCCACCGACCTGCTTTATTAGGAATCCAATATAAATAATAATATCATCAGAAAACCAATATAATGTATTCAAATATGGAGTTAAATTATATTAAATACACTGTTAGGTTATCAATAAAAATATTAATTATAAATATCAAACGTTGATACCATCTTATATGTGTTGGGTCATTTGCACCGTCGGTGCATAGAATAATTTCTCATCCAAATATATGTCTTGAAAAAGAGGTATGTTAAGAATATGAACCATATGTTGAAAAGAATATGACTTTACAGTGTAAATTTTTATAAGAATTTCCGCAATTCTGACAATCGCTGATTGATTTTGGTTATATTACTCATATTATTTTATCAAATATCTACAAAATCTCTCATGATCCGAATTAATATCTAAATTAATAATTAAAAAAATTAATGACTCGAAATATTTGCACAAAATATTAGAATTTCTTAACAT
Organism: Rosa rugosa; assembly: GCF_958449725.1. NCBI lineage: Eukaryota > Viridiplantae > Streptophyta > Magnoliopsida > Rosales > Rosaceae > Rosa > Rosa rugosa. Next base: position 31,699,986 of record NC_084823.1, read on the forward strand.
GAAATTATATTTTGGATTGAAATATCAAATAGCATATCTATGATAATCCATTATATTCAACATGAGTTGTTATTGAATGTTGGTTCATGAAATTTTTGGTAGGGAGCTTATGCAAAATATATAATCTTCCACATATTGTTGAGAAGTATGGACGCATCATCGAAAAATGAGAGAAGAGGTGCTACAAACAATAAGTCATCCTCGAGCAAGTCTTATTTTAGCTAATATTCTTTGAGTTAATCTTTCTTGAGCTAATGTCACTCAACCTTCACTGAATGAAAATGTTGGAGCACAACAATCCAATATTTAAGTTAGTGTTTTCACCAGTCGAATGTCGTCAACTTCAAATTGATGTTTTACCTGGTTGTTGAGGCTACTATTTATTAAATTATAATTTGAGTAGAAATGATAACTTTATTGATAATGTAGTAACATTACAAAGAGAGTTCTCACGTAGTGGGGCCTGTAAAAATAAGTCTCTCACACATAATGTTACTCTTGCATACATCTGGCAGGTTATAAACACACAAAAAAATTATGGAGTACAAAGAAAACTAACAAATCAACCCCTGTACTACCACCTAATTGTGCAGTCACCATTGGTATATAAAAAATTCTAAATGAGCCTTTGCATTCATCCGATCTAGTAGTGTCTGTCGTAGAGTAGCAGTTATCACCCCAGTTGTTGATATTTTGTCATTAGGGGATGGATGCTTCTCTGCAGTAGATGATTCTTTTCTAGTAAGAGATGATTGTCTTTCCCGTAGGTGATGACTTCTTCCTCACAGAAGAAATACGAGTCTTCAACTTTGAGGCTGGAGCTTCTTGGACCTAAGAGTACCACCAAATGATCAGTTCCTCCTCTTTTTTCTGGCTAAATATTTAGCTGAGTCTAACATGAAAATTGTCAGGGTAACATCATCGGCCAAAATGCCCTCTAATCAGGCCAATCGAGCCACCTTTATAGAGCTAGGTTGAGCTTCATAACCACTCACTTTCCCTCTTTCCTGAGGCGAAAGCAGATGGTCTAACCCCGGATGCTTATCCATGGCTTAGGTAGCTGGTATTGAAGAAGGCATATGCTTTACAAGATCAAAGCCACCGAGTAGTAACTGTTGGAACTCCCCGGGCCGGCAGATGTAATGGTGGCAGCTCAGCCGCATGTACCTAGTGAAATCATTTTAGAGCCCTCCAAGGGAACCCTCCCAACAATAACAACAGAAATAGCAAAATCAGGGGACAATGGGGCCAGGGGTAAAGCAACTAGTGCCAAATCCTACTGCCCATCAAGCAGAGCAACTGGGCTAGTCCTTGCCGCTAGCGGCGGAGGGCTTTGACAGCCGACAAAATAGTGCTCCAACCGTCCACATACCCCACACAAACCACGCATATGCATGAACACAAAGTTCAAATTCGTAGAAAATGATGCTAAAAATGGTACCTCACAATGAAGCAAAATGGTTTATCAAGGTCAACCACCACCAATACCCACACTCACCTCCTCGCGATCCAAACGACTCTGATCAACATGTAGACATTAACCTAACGAGGAACCAATATGTTGACCCATCGAGCCGACATGTGTAATACCCCAGAAATTAGTTATTAATTTTTGAGTGTTTTTCGGAGTTCATTTTGTTTGTTGTTGAGCGTTTAGTTGGTTCGAGGTTGAAGTAGAAGAATTTCAGACAAATATTTACTCGAAACGTTTTATTTTCGAGGGGTCAAGAGTTGACTTTTTATTTTTTAGGTTTCTCTAAAAACTTTCTTCACGAAAGTCATAGAGCGCGTCGATACGAGTTCGTGGACATGTGGCACCCGAAAATCAGATATTCTATGAAGAAGTTATGGTCAGTGGAAGTTATTTCTATTTTTGGAAATTTTGTATAAATAGGATTTTTCAGAATATATTTTCATAATGTCCATTTTTTGGAAATTTTAGGATTTTTTAGGAAGGTATTTTCTCTCTAGAAAGCTTGACCCGACCTGTGAACCGGCGACACTCGACCCAACCTGAACTCGGTCGTCCGGCGTTCTTCAACGGTAAAATCAGCTCCAACCGACTTAGACTTTCATTCTCTCCTTCCCCTAGCCACCGGTTTTCAGCAACTTGCACCGAAGACGGCGGATCAAACGACGGAAGTGGAGGTTGCTCCGACCCAGAGCGATCTCCCTCCTCCGGCCACGGCGGGACATGAAATTGGTTAGGTTTTGTAGCTCTTCTCATGCCCTTTCCATCCATACCAGCCTTGAAGATCAATTCAAAGTGTGAAGGGAGATATCAAGGTTTAAAGATGAGCAGTTAAGATTCTTCAAGCTTGATCTAACTCGATCTAGGCTGAATCGGTCTTAATGCCAGTTATGAAAGTTATTCCTTGTGTTGTGATCTACAAGATAGGCAGAGTTGATCTTCTTGGTTTTGAAGTCGGCCCGGTGGCGCGTGGGGCTCAAGTGTAGCCGCTTGTGGCGGCTCGTTCGATCTCCCCTAGAGCAGTTCTTTGCTCCGTTAGCCTCCATTTGTTGATACGAATATGTGAGTATGTTTACTTTTGTGTTTGCTCGACTTTTTGGTTGAGTTGGGTTATTTTCGGTTTCGGTTCGTTCGGTTTTCGATCTGTGAGGATCTGACTGTTGGATCATCCTCTTGTTTGGGCGGTTTATCCTAAAAGTATTTCGGAGGCCTTAGGCGGTCTCCGATGGGGTTTTGTCTCGATTGACGTATCCTTCAGTTTATAGTTCTCTTGTTTCGAACTATAAAACGATTGTGTGCTTTGTATGTGTTGTATTGAGTGTGACTTTGATGTGATTAGGTGATTGACGGAATTGTGTGAGCAGAGTTTGATGATATTGTGCTTGTATCAATTTGTGTGTGAAGACGCAATAGGATATAGAGGTGAGGAAATCTCACATTGTTTGGGTAATAAATTAGGTATGTGATAGTTTTAGTAGAATTAATTGTTAGCTGTAAAATCATGTTTGTTGGTAATAAATATTTGTTTTGAAATATATAAACTTGATCGTCAACGGTTTATGGGTAAGTGAAAACAAGGATTTGTTACAAATGATTTTCTGTGATGACCTGAATTTTCGTTATTTAATTTTAGTCATTAATAATGGACCAGTTGTGCGAATTATGAGTATTATGCTTGATTCATATGTTGTTCGTGTTGTGGAATTATTTTCGATCGAACAATTATTTGAAAAGTATGGATTTAGGGGGGTACGAAGGTTGAATTTTTGTACGTTAAGATTCTCCGAAAACTTCCTTCACGGAAGTCGTAGAGCGCATCGATACGAGTTCGTGGACATGCAGAACGCGAAAATCGGAGTTCGTATGAGAAAGTTATGAGCGATTGAAGTTTGGGAAAATTCTATAAATAGGGATTTCCATTTTCGGAAACTTACTATTTTCATTTTGGAAACTTCCATTTCCGGAAAATTTTCAAACCCTCCGTTCTCTCTCTTTAACCGCGCAACCCGACCCGTATCCGGCAACCCGACCAAACTTTTTCTCCGATCTCCGGCGACCTCTACCGGTGAAACAAGCCCAGATCGACTCGTCTCCACCGTGCGCTCCTTCCTGTGGTATTCTCTAGCGTCGATTCTCGGTCGCGGTGGTGCAGCAAGGCGGTGAACCCGAGTGCAGTCGAACGTCGTGGCTTCAAACTTTCTGTTTTGAGTTCGTAGGAGCCTCCTCAATCGATCCATGGTGGTAGTTTTGATCGATTCACGTTGGAATCGGATCAACTCACGGTGAACAGTGCACGACAGCTTGTGACGGCGTTCTAGGCTGAGTCGGCTTGAACCCCAGGTATTAAAGTTGTTCTATTTGGTGTTATTGACATTTTAGACGATTGGGTTAAGATGGTTTTGAGTTTTGGCCGGTGGTGGTTGTGCCACCGCCTGTGGTGGCGTTTTGGCCGCCTTCCGAGCATGTAAGGGACAGTTTCTGATTTTATATATCATCTACTCGTCGATACGAGCATTTCGATATATAATACGTAATTTTTGGAGATCGTATAAATATGTTATGATTTCTACGGTTTCGGACCGTTCGATTATTCGATCCGTGAAGATTCAAGCATTCGATCGACTTGTGGTTTTGACATATCAATCGTAGAAGTAATCCGGAGACATTGGGTGGTCTTGGATGTAGTTTCACCTCGACTGGCGTCACTTTTGGGGATTTTATTTCAAAACGGGGGTTTCGAACTTAAATCACTTGTGATTCGTTACTAAGTTGAGACCGTATGTGATTAGGTACTTGACGAAGTATTGTTGGACGTTTTTTGGTGGTTGTGCTGCTTTTGTTCTGTTTTGAAGACGCAGAGGGAATTTTGAAGTGAGTAATCTCACAATGTTCATTTACGAACAGAGTTACCTTTATCGTTTTGAGAGTTATTTATTTAACTGCACACTATAGTTGGTATTAGTAGGCATTCCTGAGTGAATGACTACGTGTGTGTGTGTGTGTGTGTGTATATATATATATATTTACGTGAAATATATATGTGTTGGTGGATTTTGTTGATTGATGGAAACAATATGCATGAATGGTGCTTTTTATTGTTTTGTGTTGTGGCTTTTCGGAAAACAAATGATTGTGAAATGATGATTTCTATTATTTTTAAAAGCATTGAGATTTGTGTAACATTTTGAGTCCTGTGCGACTTCTTTAATGTTTTATTCCGAGGCACTGAGAGGTCCGAGGAATTAAGGTCAGATGGTGACCTTAAGCAGTATATCAAGTAATCACGTCTTTGGCCGGACGAGTGGTCACGATTTCAGTTAGAGCTCTAATCTGTCTGCCAGTGTAATTCATGGGGTAACGGAGCGAGGTTATATCGAACCCATGAGTTTGTTTTTTAAGGAATCAAGGAGCGAGTTGCTTTCCTTATATACGATTTATAAGAAATCAAGGTGTGAGTTGCTTTCTTTATTTCGTGTTTTGAAAGGAATCAAGGTGTGAGTTGTTTCTTTAGTTTGTGTTTATGGAATCAAGGAGTGAGTTGTTTTCCTTATTGACGATTTAGAAGAAATCAAGGCGTGAGTTGCTTTCTTTATTTCGTGTTGGTAGAAATCAAGGAGTGAGTTGCTTTCTTTGTTTACTTTTTGAAAGGAATCAAAGAGCGAGTGAGTTGCTTTCATTTATTACTTGTTAGTAAGGAGATCAAGGTGTGAGTTGTTATCCTTAGATTTGGTGTGAGTTGTTTAGTGGTTGTTTAGAGTTACTCATATAAGCTTTCATAAGCTTACTGGGTTTGTTGTGTGGCAACCCGGTGCACTATTCAATGGTGTAGGGGTTAATCCTGCAGGTCAGGATAATCGTGACTGAAGATGAGGTGGCGTCTTTGCAGCTTTACGGTAGGAAGCCATTTTTGTGACTTTACCGTTGATAAAGACTTCTGTTGTGTAGTAAGCTCCGAGGAGCATTTACGTTTTATTTTATTGTGACAATTTAATTTGTAAACTTATGTAATATATGACTCTATGGAGCGGGTCTGTATTGACATAGTGGGTTCAGGGCATCAGTATGTACTTGGTTTAAAAAGGAAAAAGTTTTCCAGGTATTTTGTATTGATGGTTGAACCATCACGCATGTATAATTATGAGATTATATATCGATTTTTATTTGTGTTAAAAATCAGGGGCGTGACATTTTCGGTTTGAGTAGATTGTGAAATATAGTTTGAATGGTTTGGGGAAGTGAAAAACATTGTTTTGTGTGATTTGATCACTATTGGTTTGCGAAGTGATTTTGAAGAAAATAAATGAATTTCAAAAGGAAAATGACAATGTATTAGATTTCTGTTTTGAAAGGAATATGTACAGTTTGTGAAAATGTTGAGGTGTGAAAACAATATTTGGAAAATGTTTTCGTTATGGTTTTGAGGTTGTTGGAGTTAAGGAAACAATATTTTGAGGCGATCAGTTTTATTGTGATTTTGAGATTTGGCTATGCATTTTGAGTTGTGTGATTAAATAAATAGAGTGTGGTGTAGTAGGACCTGTCTGGCGGAACCAGTATGGTGTATGATTAAATAAATAGAATGTGGTATAGTAGGACTTGTATGGTGACACCTGTGTGGCGGAACCAGTGTGGTGATATGTGTGACAATTGTTATGAAAAGGATATGGATTATTGTTGAGCTTGTTGATGTGGTGTTTGGTGTTATCAGTAGATGAACGTGTATTGATTTTCTTCTAGTTTATTTCTATTAATGAATTGCTTGTTTTCTTTAGTAATCTCCTAAACTAAATTATATGCAGGGAATACTGTTTTCTGAATTGATTGGTTTTAATATAATCTCCTAAACTAAACGATATGCAGAGATTACTATGACTTCTTTTGATTTAATTTTAATGTAATCTCCTAAACTAATTCATATGCAGGGATTACTTTTTACTTTAAATTATGAGTGCTTTACATTTTTCGAGAAGTGGTTGTTGAGATTTCAATGATTTTGAAAGGTCACTGAGGTGACAATTATTCGGTTGAGATAAATGGATGATGATTTTGAATTATTGGGATTTTAAATGTTTTAACACGTTATTTGAGTTTGATTGTTTAGTTGAAGTTTTGTGAAATTAGACGCATGAGTTGAGAGTCAGAGCATGTAGATTTTAGTTTTGAGTTAACTTACATGATATTGTAGGATATGAACTTGATGTTAGTTGTCATGAAAATTGCATATCGATTTCGTTAGGTTGAGATGACTTAAGCATGTGCTTCTTCTCTGTTGTATTGAGTTTACTCACACGAGCTTTCATAAGCTTACCTGGTTTGTTGTTTCAATGCAATGGACTATTCAATAGTATAGGAATCTATCCTACAAGTTATAGTGTGATGGAGCCATGGTTCCTTACCGTTGTAGTTGTGAGTTTAGAAACTAATTTGTTGTGCACACTTGTTAGTTTTCCGCTGTGAAGTGTGTATGGTGGGGTTGATTACCTGTTGAATTGTTATTTTAGTTTAATTTGTAAACTTAGTGTAATGTAATATATGACTCTAAAGAATGGGTATGTATTGACATTTTGGGTTTATGGCATCTTGGTTTACTTGTTCTTTAAAGAAAAAAAATTCAGGTATATTGTATTGATGTCGGAACCATCACGCCTGGAGTATTTGTGTTTGTTGTTGTTTATTAATTGTGCTTGAAAATCGGGGCATGACAACATGAATGACGGTGGAACCCTTTGCACCTCCACCTGGACTAGCAACAGATTAAGTGGAACTTGCTAGATATTGTCAATGTCATTATAATCGTTGAGCACTACCTGCAAACTAGTAGATACATGGGTCTTTCTCTAGCTAGGACCCTCTATTTGTCAGTCAGATCCTTGAACTAGTAGAGGAATCACCCATTGGGTTGTTCTAGTATAGCCACCTTCCAAGAAATCAGCAAGATATTGGAGATAATCGACATAAACCTATATGGGTGGAGCACCTCCTAATCGACTGATACCAGCCGCGCAACAATGAAGATGTCGGCCCCCTTATCCTCTTCCACATCAAGTTATGGTGGGGCTCGATCACCCAAGATAGACAGCTCTGCCACCATTCAGGCGGCAATGTCATCGACCGCTGTAATTTTGATTGACAGGAAGTGAGAGGCTAAAAGGGCATCCAAAAAATATATATAAATAAATAAAGGCACAGTCCCAATAGAAACATGGGTTGAAAATGAATATAATAGACAGAGAGAGATAAGATGAAGTTGTGAGTGAGCTAGGGAGGAGAAGAGGAAAGAACGAGGGGAAGAGGAGATCAGAACAAGGGAGTTGGAAAAATTGAGGTCTAGCCTTGACAGCTAGGGTAGCAGTAGAAAGAGAGAGAGAGAGAGAGAGAGAGAGAGAGAGAGAGAGAGAGAGAGAGAGAGAGAGAGAGAGAGAGAGAGAGAGAGAGAGAGTCTCTTACATAACTTAAGTTCGCATAATTTCACCATTTGAGGCTGCCATTTATACTTGAACTTGTATGCTCATTTCTGGGGCTGCAATCTACTCGCCTAAACTTGGGTCTTAGAGCATCTCCAATAGGTTCTCTATACAATCTCTATTATATGGACTCAAAAGTTAAAACTCTATGAATTTTTATTCGGTGATTCCAACAGATTCTCTATCATATTCTCTGAAATTTATTATTAACTATTAAGTGTGATAATATTTTTAAAACTTAAAAAATATAATCAAATAATTAATGATAAAATTAATATAATTTGAAGAGGAGAAGAGAGAATAAAATAAAACCTTCCAAAAATGTGATTCCCTATAATTTTGGAGTTTTTTTTATGACAAAAAAGAAATACAAGAAACTAAATGACAAAACCTCTACTAACACCCTCTCCCAGCTGATCCAAATGGAATGCTGGGGACACAGTAAGGGGTAAACATGAACCAAACAGAAGTATTATGAGAACTATGAGCCATAGAAGCTAGATGATCTGCAACAAAATTTGCTTCCCGATAAATATGCCTGAAAACGATCGAATCGAATTGTTGAGCCAACTGCCTTATATCCTAGACCAGAAGCTAAATTCGCCATGGAAAGACGCATCTTCCTTGAATACAGTCAACAAGCAGCTTGGAATCACCTTCAACTGAAATATGATTATGTTGATGAAGAAAAGCAATGTGTAAACCATCCCATAAAGCAGTCGCTTCTGCAACAAGAGCATTAGTCTTCCCCAACTTCCTATTTGCAACAAATAAAGGATTGTCATCCGCATTCCTAATAACATATGCAATAGTAGCATTTCCATTTCTAACAAACCCATCAAAGTTTAATTTAACTTGATTTGTATTAGGTGGTTGCCACTTAATATGAAAATATTTAGAAACTTTGGGATTTATGTTCTTAGGATTTGCTGAAACATAATTTGAACCCAACAATACAGCCTGACAGAAACATTGATGAGGAGTAATACGTAAATTCTGAAAAATTAATTTATTCCTAGCGTTTCAAATCGACCAAACAATCATTAATATGGAAGAAAGATGTTCTCTACAATCAACAACATTACTTATATACTCAATCCAAGAAATGAAGGAATTATTCCAATTAAAAGGCTTGAGATTAAGAGTTCTAGACCAAACCTGTATTGCAAACTGGCAATCCATGAATATGTGATCAACTGATTTAACACCATTAGAGCAAAGAGAAAAAATTGGCGAAATATGCTGATTATAACTGGAAACTCTATCTTTAGTTTTAAGACCATTCCTAAGTGAAGTCCAAGCAAAAAAATTTTACTTTAGGGGGGATATTTAACTTCCACATCTTATTTAAAAGCGGTGTTCTAGAATTATTAGGAATCTGCTGAGTCTGAATCCAAGATGCACTTTTAATAGTAAATTTACCTGAACCTGAAGGTCCCCAAACAAAAGTATCTAGAATAGGATGAATAGGCAAAGGAAGAGCTATAATTTCATTAACAATATCTTGAGGAAGAATATTTAAAAGAGCATTCTTATTCCAAGACATGTTCTGTATAAAATGATCAACTGTAAGAGACCAATCTATGTGGCATCTTTGATGTTCTGGAATCAGTAAAAATAAAGGAAAAGGCAGTACCCAATTAAAAGACTAGAATAAAATAGAACGGCCATCACCAACTATCCATCCCATTCCTTCAGTTAGAATATCTCTAGCATCAAAAATACCTTTTCAAGCTAAAGAATTTGAGATTTTTTTCTGGGCAACAAGAAAGTGTCTATGATTAAGATATTTCTGAGTAACTAGCTGCACCCACCAATTATCTGGTTGAGTTAAAAATTTCCATCCTAGTTTAGCAAGGGCAGCTTTATTAAAAATATGAGGTTGTCTGATGCCTAGATCACCATTTGACTCAGGTAAACAAACTTGATTACAATCAACATGAGGATGTGAATTACCCCAAAAGAAGGATCTAAATTCCTTATTTAATTGATCAGTAAGGGATTTTGGGCATTTAAATCACAACATAATGTGATTTGGCATTCCATACAGATTAGCTTTTAAAAGAGTTAACTTACCTACCCTTGAAAGAGTATGAGACTTCCATCCTGCAAGTTTCTTCTGCACCTTAACAATAAGATCATTCATATTCAGAGGGTCCTTCCAACAAACAATATTTTGAACTCCCAAGTACTTACCAATAGACGACTTTTGTTTAATTCTAAGACAATTAGAGATATCTCTCTTAATAGAGGCAGAAATATTATTAGAAAAATAAATAGTTGATTTATGATCATTTATTTGCTGGCCTGAAGCTTCAAAAAAAAGACTTAAAGTATTAAGAATATTCTTAGCAGCTGAATGAGTAGCCTTAGCAAAAATAAGGCAATCATCGGCAAACATAAGGTTAGAAACTTTGAAACCATGTGAAGATATTAAAATCCCAACCTGATTTCTAGAGCTAGTAGTAAGATGATTAAGAGTTCTTATGAAAGGTTTCATGGCAATAATAAATAAATAAGGAGAAAGAGGATCTCCTTGTCGAATACCTCGATTTGGTTTAAAGTCTCCTTGAGGACATCCATTAAGCAAAATAGAATAAGAGACAATGTTTAAGCAAGTTTGAATTAAACGAATCCATTTATCCTGAAAACCAAAAGCCTTCAAACAAGCTAATAAGTAATCCCAATATAGGAAATCATAAGCCTTCTCAAGATCTATTTTAATGGCCATATAGCCTACCTTACCTTTTTTCTTATTGAAAGATGAAAAGAGTTCATGCGCAATAAGTATATTGTCATGAATTGATTTCCCTGGCGCAAAAGCCCCTTGATTATTAGAAATGCATTTTTCTAGCAAGGGTCGTAATCTAGAAATCATAATTTTAGTAATGACCTTATAAGCAACATTACACAAACTAATAGGCCTGTAATGATTAACAGTTTCAGGATTCTCAGTCTTTGGGATAAGAACTATGTTAGTTCTATTAATCAGGGAAAGATCAATATTATGTGTGAAAAAATCTGACACAAGTTTGAACAAAGGTTCTCTTACCTGATTCCAATAGGAATGGTAGAAGACTGCATGTAGACCATCCGGTCCAGGTGCTTTCAAGGATCCAATACTATGAACAACTTGATAAACTTCCTCCATTACAACAGGAGCCACTAGATTTCTATTATCTTGATCAGAGATGCAAGGATCAATAAAAGAAAGGAAATATGTCATCGCCTCTTTAGATGGACTAATAGAGGTAGTAAAACGTTTTTTAAAGGAACTAATGAGAATAGAAGAAATCTGATCTTGATTATTAGTCCAATTATCTATGTCATCTCTGATTCTTAAGATTTGATTCCTCTTCTTCTTAATGGTTGCCTGCATGTGAAAAATTTGTTATTTTTATCCCCTAATTGAAGCCATTTAGTTTTGGCTCTCTGAGCCCAAAATAGTTCTTCTTCTTTAAAAAAGAGTTCAAGTTGGGAAAGTAAGTGATATTCTTTACTAAACAAATCCTCATAATGGTATCGGAACAAGAGTTCAAGTTGGCACCCATTTTTATTTTCATCACTGAACAAGGCGAAGGTATCGGAATCGGCGGAATAGTAGGGATGTGGTGGATAGCTGGCTTGTGGTGGATGGGACGGCGATGGCGAATGGTTTTCAAAATGATACGATGGCAGACTCAACCTCAGGCAAGGAGACCCTCTTTCTCCCTATTTGTTCCTTTTATGTACCGAATGGTTTTCCTCACTCATTCAAAGGATGCACAATAATGGCTCTCTAGTGGGGATTAAGATATGTAGAAGGGCCCCGGTTCTTCATTATCTCTTATTTGCAGATGATAGTTTTCTCTTTGCCGAGACTACTACTGCCAGTTGTATTCAGATCAAGGGAGTTCTTGAAGTGTATGCTAATGCTTCAGGTCAGTTGATTAATTTTGGGAAGAGTAGTGTTTGTTTTTGTCGTAATTTATCACTAGAAGGGCAGCAGGATTTAGCGGATTTATTGGGTGTTGATTTGGTGCCGTACCATGAAAAATATCTTGGGTTGCCTACTCTTGTGGGGCGCTCCAAGAAGGATACTTTCTCATATTCACTACTAGAATTATGGCCTTAGACATCGGCCAAAAACCGATGAGAAAAAGAATTCCGACCGATGTCTTAGTGGGTGATGAGAAAGGTCCGGAAAATCCAGACATCGGTTTTTAGCCGATGTCTGGTATCATTATATACATCGGTTCTTCATTATAAATCGATGTAAATACGTTTAAATGATAACAAATTTGTATGTTTATATATTGTTAAACCCTCATCTTTTTGCCTTTAATGCTTATAGAAATATAGATCCTACAGCCCAACTATGCATTTTAACATCGTTATTTATTTAAAAACGATGACTAATATTGTTTCACACATCGGTTTTCTTGTCTTCACCGATGACAATACTTGTACTAGACATCGATCTCTATCTAAAACACGATGTGCACTAGTTTGTGGCACATCGGTTTCAACATAGTAATTCGATCTCTTGTGGTTAATGGGACATCGATTTTTATTTTGAAATTGATATATTTCTCTTAATAGACATCTTTTTTTATAGTTATAACTGATTTAAACTTTATATATAGACATCATGTTATTTAGATGAAAATGATGTCCACAAAATATGTAGCTGCTGCTATAAAAGGCAATCTATATTTGACGAAAGTAATTTGAATATTGGAGTATTATGTCCAAAATCATTATCCTTGACGGTTCACAAAATAGGTAAAATAAAACCCCAATTAACCTACTACAAGGCTAGCCTAGCAATTACTATTGCAGTTTTATTCACAATTGCTGTAGTCACTTCATCTACCACAAAAAGGTGCGAATTGGGTGCGCTGCAAGACTGAAGAAATCATATGGATAGTTCATATTGTCTAAAAATTCTTGAAGATCTTCCAACTTTGCACCAGAGAAGCCTGCAAAAGAGAGTATAGACAAACATGGAAATGCAATGTTTCCTGTTAAATTCCACTTGCACCACTGACTATCATGAACATTTTATAGCTATTACCATTACTATCATTCATCACAGATGAATCTTTGTATCAGTTGTAGATCTTATCTATCTTATTCTGTTTCGCTTCTTCAGCCTTTCTGGTCTTCAGCTTTGCTGTTTTCGTCCCAAGTTGTGATGATGTTTTAACCATCTCTGCACAACACAATAATTTACAATGAGTTTTGATATAAAATTCATCAACGGATACTACCACCCAACAACAAAAGATAGATACACGCAAAACAACTTCAATATGGTAATTGTAAGGATTTTCCTATTCATTAGTCTTCAATCAGGAAACCAGATACAGTAAAATTGCACATAACAAAATATAAGCTTGTCTGTTGAACAAATATAATTGTAGAGGGCCAAAAGAAAGAACTACCACTTTTGGCAATTTGGGGACTAGCAGCTAGAAAATTACTCTCCATGTTAGATCAGTAAATTATATCTCATGAGAGCCAAACAATGATAGAGGACAAGAAGTCCTCAATTAAGCCTAGAAACACTCAACAGTAACAAGGAAAAAAAAACACTCAACAGTAACAAGGAAAAAAAACACTTCAAGATAACGACATTAGTCAAAGTAATAGCAGTTTTCCAATCTTATGATAGGGCTAGGGCTGATAAGAAGTAATGTCTAAACTCTAGAGCGACTGATGCCCATAGAGCAGACCAAAAAATGATTCGATCCCAAAACATAACTACAAAACGGAGCACTATTTAAAACTGATGTGCAAGCCTAGATCAGAATGTTACCTATGGTGAAACATAGACTTTGATTAACAACAAACTACTCACTGTGATAAGGAGCTTGCCTTTTTCAAAAGCTCTTTGATCTCTCGCCGCAACCAAGTTTCCGCAGCAATCTTTGGTGCTCTCTGAGACCAACAAACCCACCCAAACCAGAAAAAATTCTTTTCACAATCAGAATTGAACCTTAAAAAACATGAGAACGAATCCAATTGAAGCATGGAAGCGTCGAATTGCATGATTAAGACAACGAATTCTGAAATCTATGCCATAGGGATTGAGCTATGCCATAGGGGTTGAGCGACAGTACCTTCTTTCAGTAAAGAAATTCAACATGCGAAAAATCAAACTATCCAAAAGTACTGGACTCTAACTTACCTAAACCCGTAATGGGACATCACAGCAGCAGGTTCTCCTTTTGCCAATGTACCTCGGGGAAAATGTGGTTGGCTCCATTACACAATGGTTCAACTTCAACCCAATGGTTTATGGTCTACTGGTCTGCTTGTCTGTATCAATATAAAAGTAGGATTTTCCAGTATTTAGTCTTTAAATTTCCTTAGTGCTACAAAATTTACCGTAAAAAGGACATTAATCCAAGTATGGGCAAGGAATTGACCACCTCTAGACTTTAAGCAGGAAAGGAGCACATCACAAGATCCTTGATTAGCAGGTCTGGAAGACCTAGTTTACTTCTTCACACTATTGATTTTCACTGCAACTGGTTCTAAATAGTATGGACAACTTCCAAATAAAACATCAAATGACCTGTAATGCAAGTACAAAAAATAAATAAATAAATAAAATAAAATTATTTAGTAACCATAAAAGGAATCCTATGTTCACCACTGTAGGTTTTGACTTGACATGACTGACAGATGCAACCCAAACAATTCTCAATGTCAATATTTTCAAATCATTACACTAATTGTCATGGTCAATTGAAGAGATTGTTTGAAGCAGCTTAAGAAGTAATGGAGGCAGTACTAATGAGAACAGGTTAAGAAGCTATTCTATATGTCCCTTACAGTTCCTTTTAGGATACCTATATGTTTTTCCTTTATGATATTGTGGAAAACTGGAAATGCACCAAGTCATTGAATGTTAATGTCAAGTTCAAGCCATGACTCATGAGTATGCTAGATAATTATACATTCTAAACCTACAATTTCTGTTACAAAATATCAAAGCAAGTAAAGCTATAATATATTCAGTGCAATAACCAGTGGAAAGATGACAGTGATACAAAAGCCTTAACATACTGCCTTGTTGTGGTAATGGAACGCAACCAGTCCACGAGACATATGCTATGAAAAGCCCTCTTGCAGCTGGTATTATCGCATGTATAGTCAGAGGTAATGGATCTACATGTTGCTGAGAAGGATCCAAAATGAGCGGTGTGAAATCTTGAGAACCAAAGCAAAGCACTAAACCTTCACTTCCCCAAGAACCAAAGCATCAAACACCAAAACACTAAAAACCCAGTAACTCAAACTCCATTACCTTCATCATTCAAAGACCAACACAAGCTCAGATTCTGAAACAGCAACCACACAACGGATCCCCACACAACCACCACACCCACAACCCCCAAAGGGTCTCTAAACCGATTGAACCTCCACTCATCCTTCATCTTTCTCAAAATCAAAGCAAACCCAATTAACAAAACAATAACACAACCAAAACACTAAAACTTTATCTCCAAAAACCAGAGTTGAAAAGGCAGCAGATGAGTAAAGATAAAAAAACGTGTACTAGTACTAGTTGCTAGCTAATAAAGGCCCCCCAAAAGTGTTTGAAAACGCGTTCCACTACCTCAGATTACATATAATCTAGATAATAAAAAAATCAATGTAAACAAGTCAGAGGAACCCAAAAGATTCATACTTTAGCCTAGTCGAAAAAAAAAAGGTTCATACTTTACAATCAACCAACCCAAAACAAGAAGGGGTCTAAGAACTAGAGCGCACGGCAAGCCTGAGGTAATTTGCTGAGATCTACATGTTGTTGAGATGGATCGAACTGGGTTTTGCAATTCTTGCAAGTCCTGAGATTCACAAAACCATACACCGCAACAAAAATGCCCCAAATGTTGAAGATCCCCTCGATGCCGAGAACCCAACCTTGTGAGTAGCGAATTCGAAACCGGACCTGTTTAACAGTGGGCTCGCCCGAGCCAGTGTCATATTAGAAGAGAGAGAAAATCAGTATTGGTGGTGCAGAGAAGAGAGAGAGAGGACCTACGCTAGTGGCGGTCGGAGAAAGAGCTCGAGGCGGCTCCAGGCTCCGAGCTGTGGTCGAGGGCGCGAGTCAAGTCGGAGAACGAGCTGAGGTCGGGAGCGTGAGTCAGGTTGGAGAAGGAGCTGAGGTTGGAAAAGGAGGCAGTCAAAGTGAGAGTATCAATTAGGGTTCGAAAGTTTCGGACAAAATGACTAAGTGTTGGGGGAAATTAAAATTTTAAACCCCCGCGTTTCTCAAACTTTTTAAGTTAGTCCCTCCGCGTTTTTTCAAAATTTTTGAACGAGACTTTACACATCAGTTAATTTAACGACCGATGTTTATAATCACAATAGAAATCGATATTTCATAAACCGATGTTAGGATGTATTTTTTACTTCGCGTGCAATTCCGACCGATTTAATAGTGGTGATGTCTGATGGCATAATTCTAGTAGTGATTTGAAGGATAGATTGAGGAAGAGGCTAGCGGGGTAGAAAGGAAAATTTTTAAGTGGTGCGGGAAATGAGTTATTGCTGAAAGTGGTGGCTCAATCTCTTCCAAACTATGCTATGAGTTGCTTTTTATTACCTCAAACTTTTTGCAATGAGCTGCAGCAAATGTGTGCCAATTTTTGGTGGGGTGACTCAACGAATGGGAGAAAAATTCATTGGAGCTCTTGGAATAATATGTGTGCCCCAAAGGACCGAGGAGGGTTGGGTTTTCGTAATATTTATGTTTTTAATCTAGCCATGTTGGCCAAACAAGCTTGGAGAATTATAGAAAATCCAAACTCACTTGTGGGGAGGCTCTACAAGGCACGTTATTTTCATTCCAAAACTTATTGGGAGGCTTCTTTGGGGGGAGCTCCTTCTTATTCTTGGAGAAGCATTTTAGTTGCAAGGCAAGTGGTTGAACTAGGCTCAAGATGGCAAGTTGGAAATGGTGCTACAATTGCTATTTGGGAGGACAGGTGGATGCCTAGGCCTCATGGGTTTCGGCCCTTGCTACCACTTAGGAGCCCTACTACTTTGAGGTATGTTCATCAGCTTATTGATGTGGCTAATGGCTATTGGAATGTCCCTTTATTGGAGAGTTTATTCCCTAGTGAGGATGTGGAGGTTATTAGCTCAATCCCTTTGAGTTCTAGATGTCCTGAGGATAAACTGATTTGGCATTATGATAGTAAGGGAGTTTTTTCAGTGAGTAGTGCTTATGTTGTGGCTAGAGACAGTTTGATCCTCCCAGTCATGGCTACTTCTAGCTCCTCTCCTCATCAGCTTATTGATACTTTTTGGAAGAAGTTTTGGAAGTGCAAGGTGCCGGGTAAAGTGAAACTTTGTTTATGGAAAGCTTGTCAAGATTTTCTCCCTACTAGATCTAATCTAGTTAAGAAGTAGGTGGAAGTGGAGCTTTTTTGCCCTTTATGTGAAAATGAGGAAGAAACCCCACTTCATATTTTTCATTATTGTCCTATTGCAAAGAAGATGACTCATCACTTGTCTGGTATGTTGGGTTTTTCTCCCTCACTTTCTCTTAAGGAATGGTTGAATTATTGTATGGAGAAATTACCTCACTCATTGTTTTGCCGTCTTTTGGTGAAACTGTGGTTTTTGTGGAAAGCAAGGAATGATAAAGTGTGGGAGAATAGACATTGTGAGCCTCGATCTCTCCTACTTAGGGCTCAAGTTTGGCATGCCAATTATCTTCACGCAAATATTTCACCCCCCAAGGTCCCACGCAATAAGCATGTCTGGACGAAGCCTTCTGTTGGTTGGTTAAGTGTTTGCATGGATGGAGCTTTTGATATGCACTCTCATTCTGGTGATGCAGGAATTGTGGTACATGATTCAAATGGTTCTTTTATTTGTGGGATGGCCATTAGTTTTGATAAGGTTTTTTCTCCTGCTCATGTGGAGGCACTAGCTGGTAGAGTAGCTTGCAAGCTGGTTCTTGACCAGGGTTTGGGTCCAGTTCGTCTAGAATCAGACTCCTTATTGTTAGTACAAGCTATGCATTCGATCCAAGATTCTTTTATTCAGCTCCGAGTTGTTTATGAGGATGTTTTGGCCCTCTTTTCTCAACTGCCTGGAAGTACTTTCTCACACTTGTATCGAGAAGGGAATACTGCTGCTCATTCTCTTGCTCGTTGGGCATTATGTAATAGGCCGTGCAATGTTGTTTTTACTTCTACACCTCCCTTTCTAGAAGAGATTATTTCTGGAGAATATACTTAATCTCTTCGCTTCAATAAAATTGTCGTTTCTTCTCAAAAAAAAAAAAAAAAAAAACAAATCCTCAGAATAAGAAGTATGAGCTTGACTTTGAATATATATAAAAAAATTTATTCTCTCTTCACTTTCTCTAAAATATATATAGGTATAAAGAAGTTGTTGGAAAAAAAAAACATATTTTCTCCTAAAAAATAAAAAATAAAACATTCGAGTTTGAATATAGTGAGATGTTGGTTTATGAATAAGAATATGAATCAAGTACTTTGACCGCAAGTCGGTGTGTATTTTGGAAATGTTGGTAATTTGATACTTATACGTATTTTGAATGCATAAGTGCATGTGGTACCTTTATAATTGATCACGATGGTACAAGTCTTTTTGTTTCCGAAACGAAAACAGTAACTAGAAAAAACACGAATTTAGTTATGGATAATACGATGAGGTATCGTAATCGGATACGGTGAGGTTCACGTTGAAAATAAATTCTTAGTAACGCATTGAAGAATAGACCAAGAACTAAAAGACAATAAGAAAAGCACAATAAAGAAAAAGGAACTTCTTCCTTTATGGTATAGATTTTTAGGGATCTCTAGTTGCTTCTAGGTGGCTCTTTTAGCTTCATTTCATGCTTAATTTGCACGATTGCCATGGTCATGGGACTGATTCATTGCACAAACGAAAGCTTCGTCTAAAAGTTTTCTTTTTTTTTTTCTTTTTGGCTAAAGAACTTCAAATGTGTTTTGTGCTCTTGTGGCCATAATTGATCTCGACGATCACAATAACACCGATAGTTTAAGAGATTATAGAAATTATACTTAACCATGAAGAAACTATATCTAATTATGGTAGGTAAGTTTCCATCCCCTTTTCAACATGACATGTCTCCTTTTATTTTTATTTATTTATTTATTTATTTTGAATGTTAGATTTTAGACATAAGTACAAAAATATGATAATTACATGTGTGCGAAAATCACTTATGCCAATTAGCTTTATCGCGCTAATGCTGAACACGAAAAGAAACGGAGTAGAAGATAAAATGATGGAAGATTGAAGAAGAGGAACAAGAACAGATACTTACGAACACAGCTATGGAGGAGACTCTCAACCTCGACCTCAATCTCACTTGTGTACATAAATTAAGTGAAAGTTGTTTAAGAATATCATAATAAAAATAAGTAAATGATGGACAAATTAATTACTTAGCCCTGGAGCTACAAGGTGAGTATATGTAGCTCCCATTCAATGCATGAAAGTTAAGTCGACAGTTCAAATGACCCCAGATCCCAACTGATCGAAGCAGCCCTACTCTGAGTACTCTCCACCTTGCTCTAACTTTCCCCTTCAAATCGAAACTGATTCTATCTCTCTTCAAAGAATTGTCCACTTGATCCACCTGCTCAGAACTCAATGGTATGGACGAGGACTCCACCACATAGTTAAAATCCACAGAACTATTCTTCCTCACCTCAAAAGGGTACGCCACTAACTTTGCTATGTTCATCCCTTGGAAGCTGAGAGTGAAGCTCGTGTCCGAGAAGCTTGCATGCGCCTTGGTGTTGTCATTCTCAGCCCTCACAACAATGGTGATTGCAGTGTCTAGCAGGCTCGTCGCATCGCTTTCAAACTTGTCAAGGTGTGCTGTGGTGACCTTGATGAAGGGTACCCTGGGGTGGATGACCATGTAGCCCACGAAAACCACGATGCCCGCAATGATCACAGAAATAGAGATGATGGTGCAGATGACGGCTGCAAACCAAACCAAAGGGTGTGTGCCTCTCTGTGGACCATGGATTAGTTTTCTCGGCATTTAGGACTAAATCTAATACTGGTAACATAGGGCAAGAGTGGTTTCTGGGTATTTTGCCAGTTTTTATGATGGGAGTAAGTAATGAGTTTTGGGATGAGGCAGTTTGGGAAGGAAACGAGGAAATAACATGAAGAGGTTCTTAGTTCTAATTGGTAGGGAAGGTTTTGGTATCTTCCTTTCCTAGTTCTAAAGCATTTGTGTGATTATTTCTTTAACATTTTATATAGCTAATTCTTATACTGTGTGTACCTTCCATATAGGTATCTTGCTCGTTACTTTATTCTACATGTAAAGTAATATACCAAACTTGCAGTACTACGTACCAATTGTTTCCTTTCTCCTGTGTAGCTGTATGTGCAAAACAAAAATCAAATTAAGGTGTGCAATCTAATATAACCAAGAATTAGATGCATTTACAGAAGTTGTCTTCACTTTTGTGTGCTCAATCGGGGATTATTTGTACATTGTCCCCATAAAGAATCAAGAACAAAAACTCCAAGAACCATTTTGCATTGGGGAATATAATTGAGTTAATGACAAAAAAGGTACAAAAAGAAAATGAAAATAAGGATGAATTAGTTCACAAGCAAATTAAATAGTATACAGCAACAATTTGTAGCTGAGAAATTTTATACATACACCCTTATATACTTAATACACACCTCATAAATTTTTTTGTCCAAATTTTTTCCCCAAACTTCCTCTTATGCCCTCTTTATTTTACTTAATACACACTCCTTAAATCCATCATCTTCTTCCTTCTGCCAGATTGAACCCAAGCAAGCTGCTCCTCAATCTTGCACCCTAATATTTCTCACGGTCTCACCTCTATGACCCATACCACCATCCTCCAAGTGAAATCAAATCGAAGGAAATTGGCAATCAAATGAAACTCAGCAAACAATCAATGGAGACAAAATGAGAGAAGATTTTTTTTTTAATATTAATTTCCCAATCATTTAACCTCCAAGATTTTCAATTAAGTAATGTACCATGAGAAAGTTGAAATCACCAGGACGCTTGTAGACCGTAGACCACTTGGAGTCCTAAATATGTAAAGAAAATCAAAAGCTTGATATTCAGATTGAATTTGTTACTTCAACCAATCAAATCCATGAAAAAAAAAAAACTTGAATAGAGTATGAGAAGTTTGTTGAGTGCATGGATAAATTAGTTGTGTTATTATTGAATGTAGAATCTTGGTCGTCCTGATCATCTCCAGTTCTAGGTCAAAGTTTTTATTTTCTTTATTTTGTTTTTGTTTTTTTGTAGTTTTCTTTTTGTTCATCTTTATCAAAAGAGCAGTGCTAGGGATCCCAAATTATTATACCCAAATTGTATCCCAAATGACATGGCAACTGCCATGTAATCACTTGTGACTAGATAATTTTCTATGTGTATTTATGAAATTAAGTCTTCAAGGAAAAAATTATTAGAAATAATATTGTGAATTAAATCTCTAATTGGCCAAACGAAGAAGATGAAGAACTAAATATGCCCTGCAATCAAATAATCAAATTCCCCACAATCTAATACTCAACCCTACAATCACAAGCCATCATCATCCATCTTTGATACAACGTACTCCTCAATTTGGATTGCCTCCAATAGGAAGAGATAACGTGAAAACCACATTTGGGATAATTAGATCTAAAAGGAGACTGATCTCACTGGGTATTGCAATGGTTTTCACTCACTTCAAGGAAATTTTAGTCTCCTTCTAAATCAAGTGGATTAATTATCTGGGAATGTACCAGTAATGGTGGCTTTAGGTTTTCAAAACAATGTTTTTTATTTGTTAAGAAAATAATAATAATACAAACTAAAAGCAATTATTGGAGACAAGTGGAAATTACGAAGTGATGATATGGCAGTTGCCATGTCATTTGGTATGTAAGTTTGGTAAAAAAAAATTGGATCTCTAGCATTTTTCTTATCAAAAAGGGGTAAAAATGTATTAAAAAAAGTTTTAAAAAATGGGGGTGTGCATTAAGTAATTTGGTATATGTGTGAATAAAATTTCTCATTATAACTCTAGAACAAAGAAAATTTTAGAATACATTAACGTATTGATACATCAAATGTAAATTAACTCCCTAAAACAACAGACCAACTCCCTATCATCGTAGATTAGCTCCAAATTAGACTAAGTCTATCAATTGATGAAGCCAATATACATAGATATCGAGTTTGTTTACTTGATGTATACCGTAGACAAACTCGTAGAATAGATACGTTTATCCCCACAAGAGGGCAAAACTCAGTTTGGTTCGCGGAAAGTAAGCATCAGGAAAGGAAACTTTTTCCTTTCCTACGTTTGGGATGCAAAAGGAAAGGAAACCATTTCCTGAAGGAAGAGAAAATAAGGGGGAAAGTGGTTCATTCCAAACCCCAAAGGAATCACTTTCCCCCTCTTTTTTCCTTGCATTTATTACTCACAACATATTTTTTTACTACATTATTTACCAACTTTTTAACAACTTTCCTGATAACTTTTCTTACGTTACAAAACATCGGAATAGAAAGTTGTTGGGAAATTTCATTTCCCTTCCCACGGGAAAAACAAAGGAATTACTTTCCTTTCCGTGAACCAAACGAGGCCTAAATGATATGTGTTTTCAAATTTTGGTATCATTATTGAGGGTATCGAGCAACAAGAGGACTTACAAGTGGGTGTCAGTTCACGATGCAAACACAAGTAAAGTTTCGTCGAGGAGTACAAATTATAATGCAAAGGACAAATTATACATATATCTAAAGCTGAGTTTACTATTCCTAACTGTTCACTCGGGGGATGAAATGACGGTTTGGCCCCTGGCTTCTTATACAAATTACAATTGCTGTTGGGAATACACCGACTATGAATTTTTTTTTTTTTTCCTTTTCTTTTTGTGTGGTCAATTTAGAATGATCGAGAGATAGCGAGACAGAGAGCGTCAGACCGAGAGTGTTTGAACGATCTCGGGATAGAGAGACAGAGAGCGCTTCTGAATGAGAGAGAAATTTGATCCATCATTGTTGCAGGCAGAAAGAGAGAGGTATTGAGCTTTGGTGTTTTGTGTTGATCATATTTTTTGCTTGGTTCGCATTCTTTCTTTCGTTGAATGGTAAGAATTTTGTTTGGGTTCTTTTGTCACCGATAATGGTATTTGGTTTCAGACTGGGTTCTTTGGTTTTGGATTGGATCTTTTGTTGTTGGTGGTTTTGAATTGATATGGGTTTGTGCGTTTTGGGGTTTTGTTTGTCTGCTGGTTTGGGTTGTTGATGATTGATCGGAGAGGTTTCAAGTCATGTTTTTGGTGTTTAGCAGTTTATTGAATTTCCTTGATTTGTGAGTTTATGATTTTAAAGTTGGTTTTTGTTTTAAGATTTTAATAGAGATTGAGAATTGTTTCTGCTTTTTTTTTTTTTTTTTGAATGGGGTTTGGAACCCAGCCTAGCTGGGAGGCTCAGCCCCACGCCCGGTTCCATTTATTATATTAATAGTAAAATTTTGCATCGGGGGGGACGTATCACCTAAACCCCGAGCTACAGATAAACAATGACAATAATCCTCATAGAGAACAAAAATGAGCCGTCATCTAATCAAAACTTTGAAATTGGTAAACACCAGAGACAGAGCTTGAGACGTTTTGAATCATAGTTATTTTAAAGGTTTAGGCATAACTTGCTTACTGTAAATTTTATGGCAGCTTTAGACATTAGTGTTTTAAATATTAGATATTTGAGGATCAATGCCAATCGATGTTAACCAATTTGATTGAATAATCTAATTTTAAAGCTTTAGGCGTAATCTGCTTAATCTAAATTTTATGGCAGCTGTAGATATTAGGATTTTAAACAATAGACATTTGAAAATTGAGCTTATGTCCCGATGAAGTGCAAAAGTTACCTGAGGAAGATGAAAACGTTAGATATCTTCTTTCATGCCTATTGATATTTACTATGAGACACTTGCATTTGTATTTAATTGTTACTTAAAGCTAAACCTAATTACATTTTTTTAAAATATGTAAATGTTACTAGAAAAGGGTAGTGGAAAGATCACCTGACCCTACAGGCAGCTGCGGACCGAGTTTAGGGTTAGCTTAATTGAATGGCTTGGTAAAAAATGTCCTCTGCCACTTCCAGATATTTTATTGCTGAAAATGGGATTCTTGGAGTGTGGGTTCATTTGAAAAACACACTGTTGCCTTCAATTTTTTTTTTTTTTTCACATATATTGGTTCGTGATTAGATTCTTTTTTACTGCAATTATGTTGCTTGAAGACTTAAACATGTTGCATCCTTATGTTTCCATAACTTAGGCAGGCAAACTAATGTGTTCATTAGGAGTATAAGCTTGGAAAGACTGGAAAAGTAATCCATTTAGGAATCATGCCAATAACTTTCGCAACATTCTTTTGAGGTCCAATAGTAGTGGTTAGCATTATCTTTTTTTTTTTTTTTTTTTTTAAGTCTGATAAATGATACGAGTCAGAGATAGTAGATTTACTTTATCTTCTACATTTGCCAAGATGTGTCCATGTTTTTCGTTGAATCTGATCTGACTCTGCATATCAAAGGCTCATGCATAAATGGATTTGGCATATGCAGCTACAGACTTAATCATTTCATGAGCTGGTGCAATGACTTGCTATGAGATTTTGGCAACTGGAAAGCCTTCCATTCTGGTAATTTCAGTTTTCAATTTCTGTTGTAGAACTAAAGCATGCCATGATATGATCATATATGAGACCTAATTAATGTCTTGATCTGTTTTCATGTTGCATGAGGCTATCTTTCGTGTCAATCTAACATGCCCACTATCAACCATGTTTTGATTATGTTCTTAATGTCCATAGTTTTGCCTATGTTCTGCCAAGGGGAAAACTCATTATTACTTTTGAATTTGTAGATACAGTCACCCGATGTTGCTGAAGGACATCAATTTAAAAATGCTTCTTTGTTGGCAGGGAGTGCCAAAATGGAAGAGAGGGTGAAGGAGGGAACTGAAAACATCTTCCCTTGGTTTTAAGCATTCAAATCTTTCAAAGGGTAAGAATATATATCAGTATCCATAGCTTAGCCATATATTTATTTGCCTGGTTGTCGTAATGCAATTCAAGACTTAACGTAAGAATATATTTTTTCATTACTCATAGTTGAACAAAGAAACAAGTTATTCAATTTCGCTTTTATATTTAATGGTTTTTTCTTTTATTCTGCAGGAAGAGCACATTGAAATTGCCAAAGCTAAGAAGAAGCTGAGGAAGAGCTTGATACTCAGGCATGTTTTCTTACCAGGCTTTGTTATCTCCAGATCTATCTGTTAATCATTCTGCTCTGATTACTTGCCTTATGAAACTCTCTAATTTGACACTGTTGAAACAGATCAAAGGCTTGCAGTATGTTATCCAGCATAAGAGCATTCTGTTTCGAAAATCCTTAAACAGATCAAACAACTTATAAACACACGTGGAGAAGTCATTGTAAATGCCGCTGTACAAGGCAAGATTCAGGAATCAGTCGTTCATATAGACAAAGAAACCCTTAATTACTCTCATCTTTTTGTTGTACTTTGTTTTTTTTTTTTTCCAAAAGTTTTTAAGCTAACAGATCAGTTTTTGGATTATATTATTTTGATAATATAATGCTTTGTTCATTCTTGAACCAGATTCATACAATGTAAACTAAATTCTGAAAAATTCGTTTAGCGCATATTTTTTGTTTCATCTAAACACATCTTGGCTGGTTTTCTGAACCAAAAACTTAAAACTGAACATAAAAAGATCAAAATACAAAATCTACCCCGTGGCATCGCGCGGGTTCTCTTGCTAGTACAAACTAAGACAGATGTTCCTTGAGTGAAAGACTAATTTTCTTTAAAACACTGGTAAATCTTTTACAAGAACAACGAGTTTTTTTTTTTTTTTGAGAGAATACAAGAACAACGAGTTATGTTCACTTTGTTCATATTGTATATATTGGCAAAACTATTTCTTCTCCTTTCACTACTTGTATAATATTGATCATAATACTAAACTCTGGAGGCTCCACTACAAAGTTCTAACTACAACAAAATAACACACAAAATAGGATACATATGTCTCTATCAATAAGAAATCTATATTTCATTCCATTTCCAATGGCTTTTTACTCCGAAGACCAGCAAGTAACTTGCTACATGGATTGCCATTTCACCCACCCCGGTTTAATCCAATAAAGTTGGTAAGTGACTTTTCAGTCACTAAAATCCTCCCTACAAGGTCTGAGCAACCAACTCTAAAACTTCAACAGCCGAGTCATGTCTTAGAAGATCAAAGAATGAAATCCACCTAATGAGATATCGCCACGTCAACCATCTCCAATAATGATGACAAGATTAAAAGCACCGATAACTCCAATCAACATGCCCTTTTTATCTCTGAGAATCACAGTATTGTGGAAATTCACATTGGCAAGGAGTTGTTCTGACCTGCAAAAGCATGAAGGTAGTTAGTATACCTTGATAAAATCAATTACTAGAAAGCATAGAAGAGACAATGGCCAAGCATGTGACTATCTTGAGGCACCAAGCAGTTAGTTCATAATGCAACTACTATGAACATAGGAGGAGGCTCAGAAAACAACAGAAGGACTGGAAGCACTATAATTCGCATACGCACGGCTGTTTTTCAGTGTACTCAATAGAAGCAAATAATTCAGTTGAAGCTCTAGAACCACAGATTCATCCACTCTTGCAGCATTTTCAGTCATCTTAATCTCAATGAATCACTTGGCCCAGGAAATAGTTTCTGTACACCAAGCTACTGCTTTATCTCATAGCAGAACTTGCTGTGTACTAGGCACACAAAAGGTTTGGCAGTAGATCTAGTGGTAGAGGGAATTTAGCCTCATACCCAATACGAGAGTTCCACTCTCGTCCTTCTCAGAAGGACATAGGCCCTCTTTATTACCAAAAAAACTAGAAAAAGACAGAAGATTGATGTATACAACTTTTAAGTTATGTATGCTAACTTTGGAATTCTAGTTAGGACAATGGGTTGGTTGCTACTGCATGCAAACACTGGCAAAGATAGGTGCTACTGTGTGTAATAGTGCCTCCTGTTATTGCAAAACTGCCAAACATTATCATAGTAGTCGGTAAAATCTAGTATGAGTAATGTTGGAAGGAAGTTTTAATCATTGTATTATCTTTTGAATTACATATGGCTTGGATCATTTGGTTTCATATAGGAGATGCACTAATAAATCTGCTCCAGAGATTACCTCTCTCTCTCTCTCTCTCTCTCTCACCTGTAATGATCAACTACGTATCTAAATAAATCAGCCTCTATTAATGACAATCCCTTTCAAGCTGGAGACAAGATGTTGAAAACTCCCAATGTTCTAAAAATTGAACTTGATATAATCCCAATGAGACAAAAAAAGATGACTGGGATACTGACGCCACTTGAAGACATAAATCTGCTCTCTTTACAATCCTGGAAATAAGCTAATTGAATCATTTGCACCAAAACCAAAATGCAAGCTAACAGGCCTCATTCAAACTTATTCCTCATGATCAACTATAAAGCTAAATGAACCAGCCTCCATGAACAACACTTCGCCTCAAGCTGGAGACTAGATGTCCAACTCTCATCATGTTGAAAATCTAACTCAAACACTCATGAGACAATATCTACACAAGATGAGAATTGACATAAGATCCGAGCAAGATAAAATGAAATATATGACTAGTACACAGAGAAGTCGCCCATTTTTCTCCTTGCAGTTGGGAGCATAGTCTGTGATACCATGCTGGAAGAAAATTTGGTAATGGTGATTATGTCAAAATCAACATCCATGTAGGCTTCAACTTGATTACCAAACTAATCCCTAAACCCACAACTATGTTTTACATATCAGAATAATAGAGCATAGAAAGATAATAAGAGGATCTTGTTGAGAATCATAATCCTAGAAAGAATCCATATCCGATCATATTGAAGTCCTAATTCAATTCAATCAATTGGAAGGAAAGTTAAATATGCAGATTGTTTCTTATCAGAACATGATCAACTTCACCCTTTCAGTGAGATTTAATCAGCTAATGAACTTTTCAAGATTTCAAACCAGGCTCAGATTAATTAACCCGAATTACCTAGTTAAAAATTTATGCTTGTGTTTTTTCAGAAGAAAAAGAAATTCAAGCTTCTTGAATCATGTTCCAAACACCAAGAAATTACATGAGCAATTAGGATATCATACGTGACAGTGCAATGTTCTTAAGATACTGCATAAGTTGGTTTTTTTTTCCTGTAAATCATCTTTAAGGACGCATGTGTAGCATAACCATGATGACATCAAATAAGAATCTCCACATTGGCAGGCAAATATAGACAAACATCAAAAATATGCACCTTACGAAATGTGAAAGACACCCTCCTTGAGCCTCTTCTGATCACACTGTCTTTTACCTTGTCAATCTGTCAAACAAGCACTATTGAACTGTTGGCATAATGGATATAGAATAACAATGCTCAATTAGTGCAAGAAAGAGTAAGTATGTGTGTAATTAATGTTGATGCCATGTATGACTAAACATGATTAACAGTTTCAACATATTCTTACAGCATGTAAAACAGTTTAGGCAATTAGTAGAACAAACTCAGGACACAACGAGTTGATGATTCATAAACCATGAAATATACCTTATGATGTGGAATGTAGTGATGCCAAGCATAGCGTGCCTCTCCAGATAATAGTAACAAAGACCGAGGGGGAAGATATATAGCCCTCCTTAAGAAATTTGAATTGTTTTCAGAATTTTCCGTTTCGATATCAATACTTGAGGAAGTTCTAGGTGGCCGGTCACCTTCAAAGTATCTTCTGAACTCCATGATGCAAGGCCCTGCTAACGAAAGGCTGAAAATTAATCCCTCAAAAGCAGAATGGGTATCAATATGTGGGGACAAGCCCACCCCAGGTGGATACTCATTAACCTGTAATAATAATATAACAATCTTTCTTCAGTCTTAAATGTATATCATGGATTCATGATCCAATAATTCATCATCTGTAGACATATAGTAACTAACAATGAATAGATAACAGCGATCTTGTTTTATCTCATCCTAACATAAAACTAATAGCAAGATCAGAAACAATAAATCATCATCTGAAGACATATTGGTAAATAACATACTAGATAATAAGGATCTTGTTTTTTTTTTTTTGATCAAATCAACAACTTAGGTACAGCAACTAGCCTATTGTGGGTCAAACTCACGACCTCCCACTTACAAAGATCTTGTTTTATCTCATTATATAAATTAACTAAAAAGTAAGATTTACATTCTCGATTGACAGAATTATTCAGAATAAAGCGTAGAGAAGCACAATTGCTCACCGTTAATTGGTCCAAAGCTATAGTTTCAACATCCTCGCGCTTCGGAAGCATAGATATTCTTTCAAGTATAGGGGGAACAAATGCTGGAAATTCACCTAAATTCTTCTTAGAATCAACATTCCTTGTCTGCCAAAGAAGTATGAAGATTGAATCATACAGAAGGCTTGGATAGTCATTCATACTCCTAAAATAAGAGGATCATCGTATATCTGGTAACCCTTTAGAAATTAGAAAAGTAACAGAAGGCTAACAAAATATTACAAAACGAACAAAAAACGAAAAAGGGAAGAACCAAAGTTCACTTTGGCATTCCATTGTCACTTCTCTCCCTTCCAAAGAGACAACTTGTTTCATAGTTTATGGTTGATAAGAGAGTTTGGAAATATTGAGGAACATCTGTTACCAGATCAAGAGTGCATAACCCCAAGCACATGATTAATTTCTGATCTTGTACTTCCAATAAACTAAGAAATTTTTCTATGCAATGAACAGGATAAAATTTCTAAGTCTTCTTTATAGGCACAATGTCAGCAACATCCCAGGAAATATCTGACTTTCCACAAATGTCCCTAATCTTTCGACCAATTTCCAAGTTATTGCTCTATTTCATCCAAGATGGAGAAACTCATGGAAGTACAGAGTGAAGTAAAGAAATCCGTAAGCCATCTTCACATGTACTATGTCATTGTATTGTCAAAAATTTTGATACATGTCACTAAGATTTTGCTCTGTTGCAAGTATGAATTCTCATGCAACCGCAGCCTAGATTACAGAATTCCATTTAAGTATTAGGAACAGCTTCCGCCCTTCCCAATATATGGGATGAGTACATGTTAATTGTAATGACTAGTTTTCAGATGTTTTGTAACTAATTTAAATGCTTGTGTATATTCAAAATGTAGCTGATGACGAACTAATAAAAAGTCTGTAGTATTCGAATCTTACCTCATAACAAAATTCATAGCCATAATGCTGAACCCTTCTTTTTGCAAGATTTTTCCAAGGCCTTTCATCAACTGCTGCAAGGAGCTCCTAAAGAAACCAAAGATATACATAGATATCTGAATAACATATATAACTTAGTGAAACATATACAAGAAACAAATACCTCCTCTTCTTCAGCCGTGACAAAATCGTGGAATAAGTAGAGGCCAGGAATATTCAACTCCGAATCCAGTAAAGATGCTTCCACAGAGTCATTGACTCGACCCTGAAAGACATGATACTTATAAACGTGAGAAGAAACTGAAGAACATACACTCACCACAGAACTCAATTCATCTATCCAAAATAAAGAAGCACCGACAAAAGTTTCCATATGAAGATTTATTGATTCTAGAAAAGATGAAATAAACAGCCTCCTACAAGTTTCAAAAAAAAAAAAAACTTTAAACATCATTTCAAGCCAAAAGTAAATTATCCTGGAGCCAGAACCATTCTTCGAATAGACCTAGTAATCAATCCAATCACAACTTTCTGCATTGAAATGCAAGTCATAGCATTAAAATGACAAACAATACGACATGATACGATGCAAATTTCTTCAATAGGATCACAAACTATCTCCTACTGCCCTCAAGCAAAAAACACTACATTTCACTAAACACAATCCAATCATATCATAAAAAGAATTAAACTTTGATGAACTAATCGAAAACCAAACTTGCCGTCAAGCAAAAAAACACTACATTAACTAAACACAATCCAATCATATCATAAAAAGAATCAAGCTTTGATGAACTAATCAAAAACCAAACTTGGCCTCAAGCAAAAACACTACATTTACTCAACGCAATCCAATTATATCATAAAAAGAATCAAACTTTGATGAACTAATCGAAAACCAAACTTGGCCTCAAGCAAAAAAAAAACACTACATTTCACTAAACGCAATCCAATAACACCATAAAAAGAATCAAACTTTGATGAAGTAATGGAAACCCAAACTCACCAGTGAGGTGGGTTGAAGAACAGAATAGCGAATGTGCAAGGTACGACCCCCGAGGTGAGCACAAGGGCGGCCATGCAACGCATTCAAGGCGTTCTGGGCAGAGGCCTCTTCAGCAAAGGAGACAACGACACGAGCACCGGTGTCGTCGGCTGCGTAGACGCCTTTGACTTGACCGAAGGCCCCAAACGCCGAAGCAATGGCGTCGTGGGAGAGTCCCACGGCGGGCCCACAGTTGGCGACGAACAGGTTGGGGCTCAACTGCCCTTCTGGTGCTCCCTTCGGACGCCCAAATCTCGCCAAACCCATCAATGCTATGCTGCTACAATTTCCGCCCAATTTTGCTTTTTTACCCTCTATTTGCTCATGTAGTGTTTTATGGGTAATTTATTAACTCTCAAAGAAAAAAAATCTTAGGTTCTTGATCATTTACCCAATTTGAGCTCAATAAATGTCAGCTTACTTTAAATATAAAAAGATAAGTTTGCCCTCCAAATAATTAAAAAGTCATTGGAGACTTCGCCAAAATCCGGTCACCAGTTACCGACCGGAGGTTCCCAAAGAGGTCGCCGAAGACTTTTATTACCCCTCAATAAATCCCAATAAATTTTTATTGCGGGGTAATAAAAAGTTTATTGGGGGGCAGTAAAAAGTTTAATGGGTATTATTGAGAGGGGCAATAAAACTAGACGTGGGATTCCGGTCACCGGTCAACGGATTCCGGCGGTGGATTACCAGATTCAGGCGGCCAGTGAAGTCTCTCTAAATGACAGGGAGAGAGGGCAAAATTGTCCCAAAAATAAACAAAAAACAATAAAAAATAACTTAATTGGGTATTAGGGCAAAACTTATGTAATTTATTGGGTAAGTGGGTAATCCTATAAGATGTTTGGACAAATGGGGTTAGTGTAGCTCAAATTTGAGTAAATAGACATTTTTACTTAATTAAATACAAATGCTATTTAATTTTCATTGGATAGCATTAATCTTCATCTTCTCCACCCAAATTTGTTTTTATCTTTTTGCTCCTTCCTTACGATTAATTCGTTACTCAATTCACAAAACCATTAAATGTTAACTTTATCAAAATCTTTGCAATACCGTTTGTGAACCCCAACTCAATGAAGTTATCAGAAAGGGTCATTACCTAAGTAAACCCACATTTTCAAGTTATTTAGCTACAAATTTTTACCAGTAAAATCATTATTAACTAAACCAATTGTTAACCTTCTGAATAACGATTTATGGAGAACGTTGTAGGTACGCCTTCTCGAAGCGATTGTGTAAGGTATAGCTTCTTTCATTAATCAACGATTGAAAATACTAGGATGAAACAAATATGCCTAGAGGGGGGGGGGGTGAATAGGCTATTCTCGCAGAAAACTTCCCTTCAATTCAAAAACGTATCAGATAATACTCAGGATTGAAATACAGGTATGGATCCCAAAACAGCAGTAAGATAACTAGGCAATCAAGATAATCACAAACACACAGCAACCAAGAGAGCAGAATTGTTTGCGCAGTAAAAACCTCAAAAATGAGGAAAACAACTGCGGGGCCTTTAAGGTTAAAGACCCTAATGAAAACAAATCACTAGATGAAAGAATACAAGTTCTTTACAAACAATCCAAAGCTCTGACCTCGGCTTACTTACTAGACACACTAGTAGATTGTCTGATCGTGTACTTGTAGATCTTTACCACCTTTGAACTGTCTTCACTTGTTGATAGGTGCTGACCTCAACCTTCAACCTTGTACGCACATCAACGACTCCAACTGACCTCGAGAGCACTTGATGTGAAGAATGTAATGAATGATGGATGTGTTTGACTCAATGATCTACTTAAGCATGGAACAAGTAGTTCATAGACTCGAATTTGAAGCACACGGTTTCTCACAAAAACAAATGAAAAATCTTGACTCAATAGATGCACCAATTCTTATTCGGCTCAAGGTTCCCGATGAATGGTTGAACACGTTGTATATGTATATCAGACTCCCCCTAAAACCTTGGACAATAAAGACTCCAAAACCTAATTAACTCCTAATATGGAAGGAACAAATCATAAAAAGATATTCAACAAGTAAACCCGATTCTATCCTTAATGAAGACGATACGTCTTAACAGCACAAATTATGTAGTGAAATATCCTTTTAAGACGCAACTAATGAATGTGCAAAAAACGTGAAAAAGAAGACATAACATCCAACGACCTGACCTGACAGGGATTGCAGAACAGATTGCAATCCCAGTATGCATGTAGATTGAACTTAATAAAACCTGATCTGATAGGGATTGCAGAACAGATTGCAATCCCAGTATGCATGTAGATTGACCTTAATGAAATGCAAATGCATATGCCCATACCTGGAGTGCATCGAAGAGTCAGCTGGAGCATTGTATGATCATATATCACTTCCAGTTTACACTTGATAACTCTAGCAGACCTATGATTCTAGCTTTTGTATTAGAAATGCCAACATACATCAAACCTATACTAACAACGATTCAACGTATACCATACGTTCTCATGCATATTAAGGATCGGGGCATTTCATTATACACCCAATTTCTAGAAAATTTAATGGAAAAAACCCACCTATTATTTCTTTTCAATCTAGCAAATAATTACACAAATTGCCATAATTTAAATCTGACAAACATAAGTCAACTAGCAAAATTAATGTCATCTTTAAATACCTTAATTGTAGAACTTTTTTATTGGCCCCATTATTATCGCAATTTTCATTAAATTCATCATGATTGCTAGAATTATGGATCTTTTTTTACATAATTTTCTGAATTCAAAAGTTATATAGATTGAAGTGAATGTGATATTTACTTTTTGATAATTTAAACTTTCTATTTTAAAAGTAACTTTCTGTTTTACTTGCAACCTAACCTAAAAGTAGAAGTTTAAAGTTTTTAACCCAACTAATAGATTGTATTTTTTTTTTTAAATTACAACCTAAAGATTAGACAGGTATGTTTAGCTAACTTGATTTCTAGAAATTTTCATATCAACCTATTTATTAGAATCATTTTTAACATCAACCTCTTTCTTAGGTACTCTATCATTGCGAGTTGACCATGTTTATTAGGTTGAAAGTCTCTATATTATACCTATATGTGTATACCTATATAATAAGCTAGGTACCTTTAAAAAAAAAAAAAAAAAAAAAAAGAGGATCAAAGGGTTTCACTCCTGCCCCCATGGTGACTCGAACCCATGACTTCGTACATAGGTAGTGGGTGCTCTAACCACTGAGCTAACACCACTTCGTACCTGATCATCAAAACACTTTTTCTAGTTAATTTGATTTCAAGTATGTATCTGATATATAAGAGGTTTCTTTTTGTTTTTTTTGTATGACACGGACACCTCTATATTACAATCTTTTTTTTTTGTATCATACCTCTTTATTAGGTTTTCTACTATATTATACCTATGATCGTAGAAGATACGATCTTTTTTTAGCTTGAAGGTTTATGGTATTCAAGCCTCACTTTCATCTAATTACTTAGTAGGTAAATTAGAAATGTAGTAGTTGAGAGTAAAAAGCTATCATGAGATTAATATGACAATATACCTAAAAAGAAAAAGAAAGTAATCCAAGAACAAGATACATACCTTACAATTAGAAATCTTTCGAGAATATAGAGAGGCACCAAATGTGAGCCTAGGAGTGAAAACACAATAACAAAAGCTTTTTTCCCATTTCTTGACCCCATCTTGAATCCTTTTCTTTTCTTTAAGAACATTTCTTTAGTTGTTCTTCATAGACACAAGCGAGAAGTATCATACCTGCTTGCCCCTCGCCCTTTCTTTCAAGCAAGAAAAACATTTTCTCCCAGTGATTGAATCAAAATCTCTTTCCATCTTTTGACTTGACCGAAGGCCCCAAACGCTGAAGCAATGGCGTCGTGGGAGAGTCCCACGGCGGGCCCACAGTTGGCGAGAAAGAGGTTGGGACTCAACTGTCCTTCTGGTGCTCCCTTCGGACGCCCAAATCTCGCCAAACCCATCAATGCTGCTACAATTTCCACCCAATTTTGCTTTTTTACTCTCTATTTGCTCATACAGTGTTTTTTGGGTAATTTATTCCTGTTTTTTACTCTCAAAGAAAAAAAAATCCCTTATCCACCCAACAAGGCAACAACAGCAAAGCTACAAACCTTGGGTTCTTGACCATTCACCTAATTTGTTGGACTCAAATGTCCGCTTACTTCACTAAAAGATTTATGTGCCCACTTACCCTATTTAAATATAAAAAGATAAGTTTGCCCTCCAAATAATTAAAAAGTCATTGGAGACTTCGCTAAAATCCGGTCACCAGTCACCGGCCGGAGGTTCCAAAATAGGTCGCTGAAGACTTTTATTACCTCTCAATAAAACCCAATAAATTTTTATTGAGAGGTAATAAAAATTTTATTGGGCGGCAGTAAAAAGGTTGTAGGTACGCCTTCTCGAAGCGCTTGTGTAAGGTATAGCTTCTTTCATTAATCAACGTATACCATGTTCTCAGACATATTAAAGATCATATCATTTTACCAACCAAATTTTCAAGT
This sequence comes from Rosa rugosa, assembly GCF_958449725.1. Taxonomy (NCBI): domain Eukaryota; kingdom Viridiplantae; phylum Streptophyta; class Magnoliopsida; order Rosales; family Rosaceae; genus Rosa; species Rosa rugosa. The sequence goes on from NC_084823.1 coordinate 31,735,867, forward strand.
GATGCAAATTGCAAATAAAACATGCTTGTTTGAGATTGAAACCTTTCTATTTGCCAAGCAAATAACATTTGTAGGACAACATTAACAAAAGTCACTAAAAATTAAAGAGAGAGAGTATGACAACTATTTGGAAAACTAAATGTAGATTTATGCATGACGAGTAACCTAAAATTTACTTGCAATGTAAATACTTCATGACCAGGTATCAAAGAAACTCATAACACTAAACATACTTTATAGCCATGACATTAGATAACATACCTCTAGAATAGGTAACCAATAAATCACATAACAATGAGGTATCTAAAACTATATACATCTTGACAAGGTATAAGAAAAAACTCATAGCATAATACAACCTACCTCATAACCATAAACATCACTAAATCTCATACTTTTGGAAAAGGTAACCAATGAAACTCATAACATCATAAATATAAAATAAAAAGGCCAATAGACATTAAATTTTTAGAACTTGAAAGTCATGCCTACTACCAACCAGTCTCTCATTCAATCACCAGAGTCATGGTCTATAAGGTCCGCCACTTTCAGCTCTTCAAGGCCTTCAACCATTCCTAAATATGGTTTAAAAGTATAAGGTTTTGGGAGCCAGGGGTCATACCATACAGAGATATCCGATTTAAGCAGTTCCACGCCCTTAATAAGGCTCCTCCAAGCATAAGATTCCCCTGAATTAACAACCGCCAACAAGAAGTGACCATTAGGGAAATATTTTTCTTTCAGCGTTCGTGCCAGCAGGGAGTCTAGAGTCCGAAGTATGCACCAACCTTGCTTAGCAAGGAGTGCCTAATTGAACAGCTCCATATTGCGAAAACCCAGCCCACCTTCATATTTTGGTACACACATTTTATCCCAAGCTAACCAATGGATTTTCCGACCTTTGTCAGAGTCTCCCCACCAAGATTCAGCCATGCAATGATGCCTTTCTTGACAAGAGAGAATCTTGCGTGGGGCGGACCGCACGGACACGTGGTGGGGAGGACCAATCACTGCCCAGCAGAGGGGTGTTTTGGGTATTGCACTTTAAGGAGCAGGGGTAGTTTCGGAAAAGATGAAAAATTTCCTTTCTTCTGATTGGCTGGCCGTAAATCCACGTGGTGGGGAAACCCCCACCTAAGAATTTCTCTCTTGACAAAGGTATTTAAGAAGCTCGAAACAACTCATCACATACGTTGGTACTGTTTGTACCACAGACTTAATCATCAACTCTTTACCGGCCAAGCTTAGGGTCTTATCTTTCCAATTCTTCATCTTATCTCTAGTCTTCTCCATTATAAACTGGAATGCTTCCGTTTTCCAGTACCTCACCTCAGTGGGAAGCCCCAAGTACTTGTCATGTTTGTCGACTCTGTTAACCCCAAACACAGCAGCTAGCTCCTCTTGAAACTCCAAACTAATATTCTTCTAGATGTGTTACGTACGATTTGATTGTAATCAACTCTTTTGAGTTCTAATTTATGAAGTTATTTCCTTAATTAAAAAAAAATAAAAAACAATAGAGACAATTGTTTAAGGAAATCTCTCTTTTATGTGTTTGGCCCAAACTCTAGGTTACTTGACCTAGTGGTAATAGGGTTAAATTAGAAGGATCTAGATTCCTATTCAATGTACGATTACTTTCCTTGTACGATTGAGATTCTATGCATTGTAATCCTCTATATAAAGAGACCCCTATTATCAATGAGAATACACAACAATTTCATCTCAATTTCAGTTTCTCTACAACACGTTATCAGCACGAAGCCCTAACCCTGAAACAAATAGCCAAACCTTGATTCAAGAAGCTAAAAACCTTGAATCCGAATACAAAACCTTGAAGCCTTTTCTGCCTCCACCTCACACATTGAAGAACTCGATCCCAGGAGTCCAGAACCGGCGGCACCACCCCACGAACCGGCCGGAAACCCACCGAACCGGCCACCGGAAGCTCCAAACAACCCTCATCAAATATTTACCCGGTTCACCACCTTCCGGACTTCCGATTGCTACCAAATTTTTCCAGCAGTAGCACCTCTGACCCAGAAATCCAGAACCGGAAGAAATTCCATGAAAACCGGCCTAAAACTTGCTGAACCGGCCGCCTGATCGTCCGGCAGAAAAACCGGCAGAAAAGAAAAGAAAAAGAAAAGAAGAAGAAATAAGTAGCCCAGCCCAAAAGGAAGAAGTCAAAGCCCAGCCCAAGGGTCAAAGCCCAGCCCACTTACATCAGCCTGCCAAGTCAGCAGCCACCACGTCAGCATCTGGACCCACTGCCACGTCATCAGCCGGACCCCATCGCCACGTCAACAACCAGACCCACACTGCCACGTCAGCAACTGCATCAGCCTGCCACGTCAGCATCAGTCTGCCACGTTAGCAACCGGTGCCACATCAGCATTGCCGGTCAACGCCGGTCAACCTTTTTCCAGCCGACTTTCGGCCACTTTCCGGCGACTTATTTCGAGGTATTTTTTACTAAACGTTCCCGTTTTTTGGAGTTTTTAAATTCAATTTCTCTTCTTTTCTCGGGGACTTTCAACCTCCCTTCTTCTACCCCCCTTTCTTCTTCATAGGGGAGACCAAAAGCCGAACTGTGGGGGTTCGTGCTCACTCCAAGCTTGGAGCTTGTAGAGTCCTCCAAACTTAAGAGTTTGTTGAGAAGAAAACGATCGACCACACACATCATTGTTTCGATCTAATCCAACCCCTCTTGGAATAGAATTTCTTGGAAGCGACTACGCCCGGAAATTCCTAATTTCTTGGAAGCGACTACGCCCGGAAATTCCTAATTTCTTGGAAGCGACTACGCTCGGAAATTCCTAATTTCTTGGAAGCGACTACGCTCAGAAATTTTATATGTTTTCGTGGTAGCCTTTCACGCTCCGAAACTAACCCTAATTTCTTGTTCTCTTTCAGGATGAGTAACCTGAACAAATTGGACTTTGCTCCATTGGGAACAACTGGCTCTTAATATCATAGGTGGGTTCGTGATGTCCGCCAGCATCTCAAGGCCGATGGAATCCTGGATACGATTCTTGAGCCTAGCCAGGACGTGCTAACTGTTGAGCAAGCTCAAGCTTTGGAAGCAAATAGAGCAGCCTTAGAGGCAAATAAGGCGAAAGCCATCATCCTAATGACTCGTCATATGGATGATTCGCTCCAGAACGAGTGTATGAATGAAGAAGACCCCAGAAGGCTGTGGGTCTCACTCGAAGAAAGATTTGGCAACGTCCGTGACTCCTTCCTTGCTTCCTGACCTAGAAGTGAGATGGCATAGCCTCCGCTCCTATGATTTCAAGTCAGTTCTTGACTACAACTCGGAAGCACTTCGCATTAAATCCTTAATGGAATTCTGTGGTAAAGAGATCACAAATGCGATGTTGATTGAGAAGACTCTCTCTACCTTCCCCGTTTCTGCATTGATGGTTGTTAAGAACTATCGAATTGATGTTACTGCAGGACGGATCACAAGGTTTCATGAGCTCATTGGAGCTATGAATGTCACTGAAAAGTATGACAACATCCTTGTGAAGAACTATAATTTGAGATCCGTGGAAATAGAGCATATTCCGGAATCCAATTATAGTCGTGCCCCTAAGAGAAGGCGCCAAGAGCAAAACCCTAACATTATGGATACTTCTGGACTTTCTGGTCCATATAATCGCTCTACTTGGGAAGGTAATCGCCAAAATAGGCGAACACGGAACCGAAGAGGTCAACGTGGAAAGAGAGAGGGAGGCAACGCCTCTGGCCATGTTGGTGGCTCCACCAACACTAAGAGCCATCTTAATGACGCTTTCAAAGCGCCTCAATCAATGGAGTTTGAGCAAAGAGATGTATGTTCTCAATGTGGAGTGTCTGATCATTGGGCACACATTTGTAGAGCTCGTGAAGAACTTGTCACCGCCTACAAAGCATATTTGTGAAGCAAGAGAAGCTCACTATGTAGAACAAGAAGATCAAGAAGATGATCTAGAGTGAAGGGTTGAAGACTACGAATCTGGCTGGGATCAATAGATCGCCAATTCTGTTTAAGTCTTTATTTTCCAAGAGATGTAGGCAATTGCCATATTATTTTTGTAGTAGATGCCTATGGTTTAGCCTTTCTTCAAAGTAGGCGTACTCAATGTAAATGTGATGTCTAGGAAGGTTTTGAGATAAGTGGTAATTAAGCGAGCTTTGCTCCACCGACATCTCCCTACTCACCTGGTCACATTTGCGTTGGAATTACTTAAAGAAGTTAGACGACTACCATTGTTTTGCATTAGCTAAGCATTTGGATTAGATTCTCCTAATGGTTAAGAGACAATGATGTACTCCGTTGGCTTATGAATAAAATTTTGAGTTCTTTTCATTATGACTCCATTTTGATTCATGAGCATGTTACTTTGTGACTACGAATAGCCCAAGTTCTCTTTGCCAAATGGCACCTTGATTAATGTCACAGAAACTCTCTACGCTCCTAGGGCAACTTGCACCTATGGATAGCCAACGGATTCCATGCGAAAACGCATGTAGAGAACAGAAATGAGTTAATTTGCAATGCCTCTAATGATTGCGAACGAATGCGCATCTTAGAGAAGTTTATGTGTCTCTCTAGTGGACTCTATGTCACTATTCGAGCTATTAAATCCAATAAAGTTATGAGAGAAGATCTCTTGGATTTAGACACATATTGGCTTTGTCTCGACATGATAAATATTGGCTTTGTCTCGACAGGATAAAGTCACTCTGGTCATGATATGATGATCCGTCTACTAAAGACTTCACATGGACACCCTCGAGCGAAATGAAGCAAAAATCAAAAATTGGTTCCTGGACTTAGCAAGACCGCAACAATTGCAGCATCTGGCGCTGCAGCTGTCTTGGGGCGCCATATGGCCGCCCAAGTCCCTTGTGACAACGCCATATATGGCGCTACCCATGGCCATGACGCCATGGATGTCAATCCCCATGGTTATAACGCCATGGATGCCACTTCCCATGGTCATGACACCATGATGGGTGATGTAGTCACAAACTTTGCTTCAATATGCGTTTCAAACGCTCAGGCCCAACCAAAACTCTCATTGGTTGCTTCTAAGGCCTCTCGCTCATTTTACAAAGCCACTTCCATAGGAAAATTAGGACTGAGACCGTCCTATGCAAAGGATATGAAAATACTCATTATGTTCTTACGTAGAATCCGTAGGGATTCTGTGGACTGATTCCACCAACTTGCGGACGTTTAAATATCTCATGATGTTGGTTGATATGCCAACACGCTGGTCCCGTGTTGTGCCATTGTCCACCTGTAATGCTGCTTATGCTACACTCCTAGCACATATCATACAACAACGGGCTCACTCCCCGGATCATCCTATTTCGTCAATTGGACTTGACGATGCTAGAGAGTTTACATCGAAGACTTTCGATGATTATTGCATTGGGACTAATGTTGGACATTATATATATTCCCATGAACACACCCTCATGGTCTCGCGGAAACTACTACGATGGTAGTCCGGACATTGGTAATGCGCACCAATATCCGCCTGAGGTGATGCAATATCGCATGCAGCCATGCTAATTCGTCTACGACCTACCGCCACTCAATGTCTCTCTGTGTTACAGCTAGTGACTGGGTACAAGTATTTTGTACTTACGCACATTTGAGTGAGCCATTTATGTGCCAATTGCGCTGCCACAGCTCACTATGATAGGTCCTCATAGACGAATGGGCAACTACGTTGGATTTGAGACTCCAACTATCATCCGCCACTTAATGCCCTTGCTAGGCGATCTCCTTACCGCTAGATTTGCGGATGTCACTTTGATGAGACAGTCTTCCCGTCGTTAGGGGGAGATACGAACACGAATGTTCAACAGGAACGATAGGAATTGTCGTAGTCTGTCCCCACTATGTCTCATCTCGATCCCTGTTAAAGTGACGAGATCACACAAACATGCTGCAAACATGCCTGCAAGGATGGACGTACCTACGAGAGGACGTAGCGCCACCCTACATAGAGGTAGGCATGGCGCCAACGCCATAGAGAGTGGCACTCTGGCGTTACAGGCCATGGCCCCAGCTAGGATGCATGGGAGACCCGTGGGTTCGAAGGATACTTTGGCACATTCCAATCCTTTGATCATCGACACTCAAAATCCGTCTCATGGGTATCTTCCGGGTTATATGGTTATTGTTGGGGGATGCCTCAACGTCAGAACCTATTCCTGAGAATATAGAGCTCTATGAAACTTACACTAGTGTACATGAGACGTGGGATAAAAACTCCATCATAATTGATGATGTAGTCACGCATTTCGTTGCGCATGAGTTTGTTGAGTCCGATGATATCGAACCACGCTCCGTTGATGAATGAATGCCAATGTAGAGAGATTTGGCCTAAATGGAAAGATGCGATCCAGGTTAAGATGGATTCTCTAACGAAGAGGAAGGTTTTCTGAGCTAGTGATGCCAACACCTCCTGACATAAAACCTATTGACTAATGGGTCTTCGTTAGAAAGCGTGATGAGAAAAAGAGATGGCAATCTCGCCTTATGGCGCAAGGCTTCTCACAAAACGCCCTGGAATCAACTACAATGAGACATATTCTCTCGTAATGGATGTCATTGCACTCTACTACCTTGTCAGTTTGGTAGTTTCCGAATAACTGAACATGCAGCTTACAAATGTGGTCACTACGTATCTCTATGGGGATCTAGATACGGAATATACATGAAGGTTCATGGTGAACTTCATTTACCCAAGTCAAGTGGCTCTAGACCACGGAGCGCGTTTACAAAGAGGTTGAAACGCTCACTAAAGTGACTACTTGATTGGGAAGGGATATGCCCACGCGTTTCCATAACAAGTTTAGGATTCTATCGCGGTTCATGTTGGACATGATCTTCATTAGAAACCCTTAAAGAGTTAAGGGAAACCGCTGAACATTTGAAATCCGAGTTTGAGATGAAGGATTTTGGGAGAACACGATTATGTCTCGGTTTGGAACTTGAGCATCGTGTCGATAGATGCTTAGGAATTTTGACAAGGTCAAGCCTTCAAGCACCCCCATGATCGTCCGTAGTCTTGATCCTGAAAATGATCATCTTCGTCGAAAGGATGATGACGAGGATGTGCTAGAGGCAGAAGTGCCTTACTTAGTACAATAGGCGCATTATTGTACTTAGTTAAATGCACAAGACCGGACATCTCATTTGCAGTAAGCTTGTTAACTAAGATATAGCTTTGCGCCAACGCGACGCCATTAGGATTGGTGTAAAAGATATCTTTCAGTACTTGAGATGTACGATTGATATGGGTTTGTTCTATCCCTACAGAGAGATGATGGATTCGGACCCATCACACACCAGGAACGCCGCCAACACTGGCCTGCGTCCCCTCTCCCCATCCCAAAACGAAGTTAGCGTTTTGGAAGGTTTTGCTGATGCTGGGTATCTCTCTGACCCACACAAAGGTCATTCCCAAACTGGTTAAGTGTTCACCATGGGTAAAGACTGCGATATCTTGGAGGTCTACAGAATAGACCCTAGTCGCTATATCTTCGGACCATGCAGAGACTATTGCTCTTCACGAAGAGATTCGTGAATGTATATGGATTGGATCCATAATTACGCATGTTCGAACAATTATGGTTTGAAGTCTACCATAGATGAGCCTACGAGCATTTAGGATAATGCAGCTTGTTTTGAACAAATGAAGCAAGGCTACATCAAAGCGATAACACCAAGCTTAATCAGCAACAACAGACTCTCCTCAAGATCAAAATGAACTAGGTTCGATCTGAGGACAGTGTGGCAGACTTGCTCACTAAGTCATTGCCTAAATTCCACTTTCGAGAAACATGTTGGTAGCATCGTTTACGGAAGTTATCCGAACTCCCATGACCGTAGTCATCAGGGGGAGATGCAGACATCAGGGGGAGATGTCTACATGTATGGTCTCGAAACGTGAAGGGTGTGTTGTGCTCTTTTTCCCCTTCGACCGAGGTTATTTTTGTCCCACTGGGTTTTTGTTACTCGGTAAGGTTTTTAACGAGGCAACGAGAGAAGCACCGAGTTTGGGCAACACAAGGGGGAGTGTTTAAGGAAATGTCTCTTTTATGTGTTTGGCCCAAACTCTAGGTTACTTGACCTAGTGGTGATAGGGTTAAATTAGAAGGATCTAGATTCCTATTCAATGTACGATTACTTTCCTTGTACGATTGAGATTCTATGCATTGTAATCCTCTATATAAAGAGACCCCTATTATCAATGAGAATACACAACAATTTCCTCTCAATTTCAGTTTCTCTACAACAACAATAACGTCACTTCACAAAATAGAAAAGAAGAACAAAAAATAGTTGAAACTCCTACTTGCACCAAAAAAAAAGGAGAGAAAGAAACTCATCACTATTTTAAACTTCTTAAGGAAGGAATATTATACATTTATATGGTATAATACCCACTCTATACGTTACCTATAAACTGAAATTTTTTTACTAATTGCGATACCCGGAAAAGGGAAAGAGTGTAATTGTGGTGATCCGCTCATTAATCCGAATCTGCACAATTTTCTCATCCCCTACCAAACCCTAAAGACCTTTTAACTTTTTAAGTTCCACACCAACTTCATTTGCCTATATAAAAGGACTCCCATCTAGCTACACAATTTCTCATCTCCATATCCATCACTACGAAAATGGCACTCAAGCTTCATGGCCTGGCTCTCTCAACATGCACAGCTCGTGTCGCAACCGCCATTTACGAGAAAGAACAGCAATTCGAGCTTGTCCCTGTCAACCTTACTGCAGGAGAACACAAGCAGCCAGGTTTCCTCGCCAAAAATGTAAGAACATCATACACATTATGTCTGCATATATATATTTTTCAACACGATTCAATCAACCGGTAAGCTCCTGATCCGATCTGACATGGTGTTGTGTTTGTGTTGATGATATTGCAGCCCTTTGGCCAAATTCCAGCCCTAGAGGATGGTGATCTCACTCTTTTTGGTAATTTTTCTTTTACTACGTACTTTTGGAACCTACATTTCGATCTATACATATAACAAAAACTCTGCTACTAATTATCATAAGAGCAGTGGTGTACATTCGTGTGTGTGAATGCAGTGATTTTAAGAATTTCATATATTTCAAGATGATGTTAGTTCAGAACAAAGTTAGCATGGATTGGCCGAAAAAATATTAATGATGAATTAGATCTCTCAATAGTCTCATTAGGCCATGAAATGTGGATTAATGTCTGACAAATATTATATATCACGTAACCGGTAAATAAAAATCAACAAATAGACAATAAAAATCATACTAAGCAATTGGGTTTGAGAATGGGATGGTTACTTAAAGAGACGCTAGCTAGCGGTGTCATTGATCTAGTGGTATAAGTGATTTGATTTTAGATTGGGTTTGGAAATGAGGTGTTATATATATGTACTCTATGTTTATAGCTTTTACTGTTCATGCATACTTAGTTGCCATATCTGTAATGAACATTGACAGAGTCTAGAGCAATTGCAACATATGTCGCTGAAAAATACAAGGACTCGGGTTCCGATCTGATCAGGCACCAAAACCTCAAGGAAGCCGCACTTGTCAAGGTGTGGTCGGAGGTGGAGTCCCAGACCTTCCACCCCGTAATCTCCGCCATTGTCTACCAGTTTCTCATTGCGCCATTGTACGGACAGCAGCCAGACCAAGCCGTGATCGACGCAAACCTGGAGAAGCTCAAGAAGATCCTCGATGTCTACGAGTCGAGGTTGAAGAGCAGCAAGTACTTGGCAGGAGATTTCTTCAGCCTTGCAGATCTTAACCACTTTCCCTACCTTTTCTACTTCATGAGGAGTCCGTGGACTTCGATGGTGAATGAACGTCCTCATGTGAAAGCCTGGTGGGAAAACATTTCTTCAAGGCCAAGCTTCAAGAAAGTGGCCGAGGGAATGACCTTAGGTCAGAAGTAGAAGTAAGAGTTCTAGCTTAGCTAGCTAGCTAGAAAGAATAAGATTTAGCTAGCAGGTTTTATTGGTGTGGTACTGTGGTTTTGTTTGTTTCTCATCCCCAAGGTTTCATGAATAACAATGTTCTTAACCATATAGATGTAATCGCATGAGAGTGAAACGGATTTGTATTGCATTAAATATATGATACTCATTTACAATAAGAGTTCGTTCAGACCAAAGTTGTCATCAAGGGGAATTTGTAGGGGAAACACCGATACAAGCCTCTCTACCAATGCACCAAACCCTAGCCCGACTTGGTGTTGCTGTTACAGGACTTCCTTTAGTCACACTGTACGAAAACTCTAAATCAATATTAGATGAAGTAGAGTCAGAATTACGGTGATCCCCACTGCTTCGATCAAGGAATGAGTATCTTATGTTTTGGCCAAGCACTGAAGTTTCTAAGTTATTAGTAAAATTAATCCCTGGGAAGTAAGATGATGCTGTAAATGAACTGGGAGTGTTCAGAGCATCTTCTTGCAGTATATCACCTATTCTAGACAGTATGCTGAAAGCCAAATTTCCAAGGACTCGAGAATATGCTTCCAAGATTGAATGCCCAACATCCTGCAGAAATGAAGGTAACCAAAATTATAAGCCAACTTTTGCCAGTAATAATAGTGCACCCTTCCATAATCCATGTTTACTTTTTAAATAATGTATATGAACCATTTTACTTTCTGACAACCTTTTTTTATTAAAATGTGATTAACAGAACTTAGTATAAGGTGTTGCAGTTTCTACTAGCAGAATCATAAGACACAGTCCAAAGGGAAATTACGATTAAAAAGAATTTAGAAGAGCATAAGCTATCAGTGGTTTAAAGTTAACTAATCATAAGGACCATAACTGCAATGACTCATTGGAATAGACATGTCAATCTCAACAAGTGAAAGGAATATATAGCTTAAAGTCACGCACACACTCAACCAATCATATAAATTAATACTGAGAATTTTATATGTTGTTACAAGCACTAGACAGAAGGACCACAAATCAGAAGAGTAAGAAGATATAGAATTATTGATCAGATATTTAAGCTTTTAGTTATGAAACTTACCTTGCCGTATTGGATTTTTGTGACGTCAAGAAAAGTTCGGGGAAGGTTGTGGTATCTGTTCTTGAGCCACTGTACAAGTCTTTCTGCTCGATCCAATAGGGACTCCATCTTATCAATCTCAGACATTGGGTCCTTAATGAAGGACCATGATGTTCGAACAGGGGATCTACCAGTTTCTTGTTCTGTAATTCTTTCTTTCCACGAAAATACAGCAGCTTCCAGCCTGTTGATGACCTCGAGGGCATTATGTTCGGATTTTAGATTGAGAGAATTAAGCATTTCCTCAGCTGAGCTTGATTCTGCAGTTAAGACCTTGTACAGTTCCTCACCCAGGCTTGCTTTTCCTGACTAAATACATGGGAACAAATATAATTAAGACCAACTCAACAAGGACTGTCGCATTAACAAAACTGCCATTCTCTCAGTAGCAATTACCAAAGGAAAGTCAATTGTAAAAAAGTAAAAAATAAATAAATATCTAGTCCTTTTCCAAGATAAAAGGTTGTTTATCCTGCTTGACTTTGTTGTAGAATTCTGCTTGATTCAGTTCAGATGGAAACTATTATGCATTAAGTTTAGCTATATGTTTCTTTTTTCTTTTTCTTTTTCTTTTTCTTTTTTTGGTTACATGGAGACATTATGCATCAAAGCTTAGCTTAGCTATATGTTGAAGCTTGTATAAATTAAATTAAAACCTGCCTATGCTGATTAACTTCACAATAATCAAAGGAACAAAGGATGAAAATGAAGCACACAATGATTTGTATACTGATTAGCCTTTGAATTTAGATAATGAGAATTTGATATACCGTCCACAATTAAGAACGGGACAGCAAGAGAAAAAATTTCACTACCTTGGGAAGTGCATCCCTGATAATGGTTGGCACAGGCATTTCAAGAAGAACACTTTCGTTGATGGTTCTGGCAGCCTTGAATACTTGATGTACCACCTTACCCTGTTTAAGTAACTTATTCTTTGCTGTATCAGAGAGTCCAGTAGCTGGTACCTGGGGTGATGGGAGCCACCATCTCTTGCTCTGACCTGGAGCTCTGTTTCGTCCTTCTGCCCTGCTACCACCTTCTACATACCCAAACTCAGTATCCACCATTGAATCAAGTGTTTCCTGCCAAATTGAAGATTAATGAGGTGAACAGAAATTATCAATTAATGTAAGCCAGGAAAAGAAAAACAAAAGTGCTATGAACATTGCTGGCATATAAGAGGCCACCTACAATAAGCATCGAGTCCAACTTCTTAAGTGCTGGAAGATTGATGTGTATGTCTGCACGAGCTTTCGGAGTCATAATCTGCACAAACAAGAATCAGATACAAATTGCGATATACATTATTATGCATATTGACAGACTAATGTAGAGCTAATTGAAGTGAAAGATACCTCTAATGTCCGGCCATTAGCACCATTTTGCCTGGAAGGAACCAGCTCAACCATATAGTTGGTAGGGGAGAGCAACCAGTCCATTTCTCTTTGCCATTTTGTTTTCCTCTCTTCAGATAGTGGTTCCAGTTTCCACAGCTCTCCAAAAATCGTTGCTGCAAGTGCATTTTATATCCATATCAGAATCTAATGAATGGTCCATCAATTTCCATTTACTCCAATAATTCCTATGAGTATGCTGATTTTCCTAAAGTTTGTGAGGCTCATGAATCGCATGGCATAGGAATGTAAGGCATCATGTTTGAGTATTGTAGTTCATGTGTGAAAGTTGCAAATATGAAGCAAACCTGCTAGATTTGTGATGGCATTTGACAATGCTAAAGCAGTGCTGAGGCCATTGTACCCTCCTGTAATATCTTCACCCAATAGCAGCTTTGCAAACTTTTCTTTCATTGCCTCCACATCTGTATACTGGAGTGCATAAGCAGGTTTTTCTTTGACATAGAAATTCTTGGGACTGTCTAAGTGCTCCCATTCATCCAGACCATGGTCATCTTTGTTCACTGTCAACCATTTTGAAGAGAATGAGCCAAAAGCATCTTTGCCAGAAGAACAGGTGGAAGCATCATCATCCAGTGAGTCAGTTGCAAACCCATCTCCTCTACTTGTTCCGCTCTCATTCTCAAAAGATTGTACATTCAGAATGCAATTTTCAAGGCCATTGTATGTCATTATTCCTGAAAGTTTGTTACCATCTCACATTCATCAGATAGGTGCAAAGAAACAGTAAGGCAGAAGAAAAGCGCATATAGTCCAAGCAAATGAGGTTGATAATTTTTCTTGGAACATAGATGATGGGTTGTGGTATAGATTGGCATATCTAAGCAAATCTTGTTCAGAAGGCAAGAAGAAAAGTCAGCTACAAGTGGGCAACAAAGGTCATGTTTATTCGTTACACAAGAAGTTACTAGCTAATAGATGTTTGATAGTGCCAAAGGAAGCATCATGATTTCTTGTTCTTTTGTGCAATGCAATGTTTATAGCAGCAGATAGAAATGAAATAGTTAGACAAAGAGGCAAATCATCCCTTAAATATGCTTCGTTAGAGGTGGGCAACCAAGCACGAAGCACTAAGACATGACTACAAATTCCCAACTAAGTGTACTACTTCTAAGGATTGAGAACCCTCCTGCATAAACTCTTTTTAAAAATTTCTTGACATTGGACATAAAAGTTCTCCCATTGCTTCTATAAACACACATGCAATTGTACACAGACAAATCATCTTGTGAAGAAGAAAGAAATCCACTTCTGTTCGTTGTTCACATCTTGCTAAAGAATAAAGACTTCAAAAGATAGTAGAAGCTCCCTCACTGATTATAGATTGGACCAAAGTTGTGAGGAACCTTCCCCATAACCATCCAGAATAGACTGAGAAGGTGTCCCCCTGGTCTCTCTCTCTCTCCCTGATTCAGGGTGAGATGAAATTCGAACATTTACTTGGTGAGGTTAAGATGACTATTTTAAGTTTTTAGCAGATAAATTTCCCATAATGTGGTGCTTGAGATGGTTTCCCTTCAAAAGACGCAAGAAATGATACAAACAAAAATTGGAAGGAGACTGAGCAGCAGAGGAATCCCTTAAAAAAAAAAACATTTCCAACAAAAAGTCACAAGACATTAACTTCTGTGTGTCCCACGGCCCACCCAGTTAGTACATTGTCTCATTAGTGTAGTGGTGGACTAAATGAGATGTTACCATGTATTGCGGGTCCAGAAATTCAATCAAATAATAAGAGTCATGCAATCCTGGGGTCTGATATGCCTGTTCACAGGCTAAGCCCTGTTGATGGATCACTTTAATTATGAGATCTAAATCTTTCCCACACAGAAAAAAAAAAAGAAAACAAGAGAAGAAGGGGGGAAGGAGAGAGAGAGAAGCACCATGTGTTTTGCAGGTATAAAGATAGGTAGACCCATAAACCGGCCCACCTACAATACCTCTTGCTATACAAATGCAGGCATTCATATCTCACTTTATTTCTCACACCTATCTCCTGTTTGCATTGATCTTGAAATTAACTAGCATTGTCCTTTATATTCAGGTCTTACTAACTATATATGAAGATGACACATTAATATAGAACCCTTAAAAAGCAACAGCCAAAGGCCTCTGTAATCAAAACACCAGCGGTCTTCCACAGGGTCAAGAGCATTAAGTCTTTCAAAAGACATCATAAATTTCATCTTCAGAAATATAAATGCAGGTTTCTGTTATGGATCCCAGTCATGCCCATCTCAGCTTTTCAATACACCAAACCAACATAAAAGGTTTTAAAAATTAAAAAACAAATTTGAATATTGAAAAATGAAAATTAAAGTAGAAAATGCCAAACCCCTATTGCAGTCCCCTACACAAAATAAAATAAAAACTCAACAATCTACTGCTTACACCCATGTGATAGGTTCAATAGACAGAAATAAAAGGACTAAATGCCCAAAGTTGCACAATTTGTTTGTCATATATGGCCTACTGAATGGACTATGGATCTAAAATCACGGAACAATTGAATAATCCACAGTTGTTATGATAACAATAATAATACGCCATTTAATACTAAACAATAGTTTAGAAGCTTACTCTCTTGTTCATCAAAGTCGATGCTAATCTCCCTGTCCCGGGTGCAACAAGCAAGTCCTCTCTTCATCCTTGTTATCCCTTCTGATCTTTTTCTTATTGATTAGTCCGAAAAATGATTACCAGAATGCTGTCAAGCAATGAGAGCTGAGACACCGCGCGGCCCTATACATATCAATTATCCCCCCCCCCCCCCCCCGTTAAGAATAAGAATGTATTCGAGGTTACCATTCTTTAATCAGAAGAAACATTGGTAGACAAGCATTGTTTATTTCATAATGACACTGGTATTAATACGACATTCAACGGCTAGTTACTGTAGTTATCTAATTTATCATCAGTCCACTAGCATGTGTACACATGTATAGATGTGCTTGTTTAATCTTTATTTAACACACACTAATCTCACTTATAGACCATGTAATATAAAAAGCCAATGTGCAAGACAGCCATATAAGTCTATAAGTCCACATCTACTAAGCTAATGCACGTATGACACGCTATAAAAGTCAAGCATAGTGACAAAAATAGTTCCTGTTCTCTTTCTTTTTCTTCTTAATTAGTCACTAAACTACATCTTTCTAAGGAGAAGCAAAATCTAAGGGTGGGAAAATGTCGGTAAACTCTCACAGCTTATGTAGATGCACACTTTCTCATATCCTGAAAACCTTTGAACTTAAGTACATTAACTGGTAGTGTAGAGTCAAAGATGCTTGAATTCACAGCAAACTCAATACTGCTTCCTTTTCTTGCATTTTCGGTTAGGTGATATTCTTCTTCATGGATAAAAAGCCCAACCATACAGTCTTGACTGTTAGTTCACTTACTGAACTTGCAAAGTTCCTTTATAAAAATGAAGCTCTTTTTACGGATTGCACCTTTTAATGAACTTGAAAAGAGTTTTAATACCAAAAAGAAAGACTTTTGGAAGAAAAACTGAAGGGGCCGATCATGATGAGTGCTTTCTGGTCTGACTGGAATCTCAAAAGATTAATAAAGGGGGATCTAAATATGTTAAAATCACAAAACCATGTAATTTATTATTGAGAGGATTCAAAAGCCTGAGATAGATAACTGCATTTAAGCCTTCCTCCATTCAAACAGAGATGATAGAAAAGTTCCACATCAGAAAAAAGTAACAATTTTTCTAAAGCATTGATTTTTTTTTTTTTGTCCAAATCCCAAAACAGGACTCTCCCTCATTTCGAACTCAAAATGCTTCAGCTTCCTTGAATACTACTCAGAAAACCCAGAAAAAGAAAAAGAAAAAAAAAGAGAACCAAACCCACAAAGAGAGTTCGTGAAAACATTGTAAACAATATGGTTATTCCATATGCCAATAGATAAAAAGATGACATTTGTTTACCTTCAAATGGTGGGATTCAGTGTTATGAGGCAGACTAGTTCTTGTTTGGAGTTGCCATTGCTGCAACAAATTGAAACCCACATAAACCACGCATTCATAATTCATTGGAGTATACATTTGCCATAGATGAGAAAACCACTGCTCACCTGGAGGACCTAAAAGAAGAGAAGCAATTTGAGAGAGAGAATAAAAGGGGTGTGGGATTTAATAGACAGAGATAGAAAGAGGAATGGCAATGGGTGTTGTTTTAAAGGAGGAAGATGACAGAGGCTCCCCCTCCATGTTAGACCAAGAAGAAACCAGGGGGCCCCATTTTTATTGGTTTTAACTCTTAACTCTATCTCTCTAGACTCTTAAGTCTTAACTGTGTAGCGCCGATTTCTAATTTCAAAATCACTGCATCCGTAACCAGAGATTTTCCCTGGACAGGTCATTAAACAAAGGGAACTGGGGAGATCCACCGAAAAGCTTTAGGTTATTTGGGGTTTTCATTTTCTTTTCTTTATCAAATCAACATTACAGTAGAGTTCTGACAAAAACAAAAAACTTACTTCAGAGAAGTAAGTATCAGTGTCACATCAAAGACTTGGCAAATATGACTAGCAAATATACAAACTTCAACAAGATAGTGATGATAATAACGACATCGATTAAAAAATTGAAATGAATAAAAATCACATTATTAGCAAATACAACAGTGTTCACAGGATCAGTAACTGACTAAAGAAAGTATGTACAATCACCGAGGGATTTACATGAACATATTTGTTAGTCTTCAAAACATAATTTTCTTAGTTAAATATACTCTTTTTTTTTTTCTTTAAAAAGAAATTTATCTTCTGTTTAATCTCTTTCTAACTCCTATGTTTTCAAATCATATTCACGCGAAGCTTATACTTGGAAATTTTTTTGCAGAGCAACTGTGTCTTCTCATTGCCGAAAGGAGAGACGGAAAATATGAAGGTAATGGCGCAGGACCTTTCGAAATTTTGTTCCGTGGATTTTAAAATACAGATTGCAGCACACTTCCATCACGGGTACTTCTCATCATATCTTTTTATGCGTTCTACGCTTTTCACACTTCAAACTACGCCTTATGCACCTTTGCGCCTATCAAAATGCTTTTTAATTCATGGTTAGAACATGCGATGGGTTCTTGTTGAGTCTGTGGTTTGCTCGAGCATCCAGGCAAGACTGTTGAGAACCTCCAAACATGTCAGGGATGTTGGTGGCTGCAAAGGTATCTATCACTAACCCTAACCCTAATCCTTCAACTAGGGTTCCTACGGTTTTTAGTTCTCAACCGGTGTTGGCGACGGTCTCTGCCAATTTAAAGTAGCTGGTATCTCAAGCACAATGTCTTAATTCGTTCTCGGCGACGCCAACCTCTTTCAATTTTTCCCCAACTAGAATCTCGACCCAAGAGATGGTTGTGCAGTTGGGTAGGTTCTGCTCACTGCACCGTCAACAATTGCACCCCCTCCTCGTCGGGCTATAGTGGCACCACTTGTTGCGTCTGAAGCTAAAGGATCAGCATCGATGGCTTTGGGGGTGGATTGTAGCCTTAAATCCTAGCATTGTCGTTTTTAAGGTTACATTAGTGTTTCATGCTATGGTAATTTCATTTAGGTTACTATAGGGTGGCCAAAACACGGCTTAATGTTGATGTAGCTCATAGAAAGTGACTCATGATATGTTTTTACCTATATTTATATTTTAATAGATTGACACCCATTTACTTAAAATAAAATAAAAAAACTCATTTTTTTTGTGCAAAACGGTTTCATCAGCTATTTATTATAGAGAGGTTTGAAGATTATTAGATAATTTGAATTAATATTAATATAATGGTCAAATAATCCCAATTGGATTAACTTTGTACATAAATTTTTTTGACTTTGTCAAGAGGAACCTAAAGACTTTCTAGGCCCAAAATAAACCCCAACTGTGCATTGTAGCACAACATAAATGATCACAACAATATATGTAAGATACGGACTGTTCCATTAATGTTATACAAGGTCTTACCAATTTGGTCAAATGGGATATCAATCTCAATTCTCAAATGGGGTAACAATATATGTAAGATACGGACTGTTCCTTGGCACATTGAACTTGAAAATTCAATAGATTCCCTAGAGTTTTTTTTTTTTTTTTGGCAATCTCATTTACTAGAGTTTTAGCCTTGATAAAAAGGACACCACCTATTGATATTTAAATGGCATAGAACATATGTGCATGGATGAGTGGGGATAGCAAACTACTGCACTACAACGACCTCTGCCTCATTAAACCTTTTAAGGGGCCACAAAAGGCTCCGGTAGAAAAGGGTCTTGTCTATTCACCACTGCTCCACCTATTGGACCATGCATTCATTATTGGAAGGCAGCTAGCTTTGTGTTTGGTGCTTCTCTTTGGGATTTTGCATTGTTTAGAAGCCAAGGAAAGTGGGTGCTTCTGTTTCCGATCTGTCCCCATTTCAGTTTTCGAAGCTCGAGCGCCTCCAAGCCTCGCCGCTCCTTCCTTGCAACGATCACATTTTCCTACACAACAATAAAGCTTTTAGGAAAAGCACAAAAATCCAATATGGCGCACAAGGTTTCCTTGTTTTGGTGCGTTTGTTTATGATGGGGAATGGAATGGAAGGCACTTGGAATCAAAACCTTGTGTGGTTCTCGTTTCTTACCCTTTCCCTAAGGGGATTTCTTACTTGCGTACTGCACTCTGCTTTTGGTTTCAAGTGCAAGATACTTCTTTCACCCATGACCCGACCCAACTCATAGTGTCGGTGAGAGATTGGAATCTATGACCTCCATGTTGTCCGTTATTCCTAATAACCGACATGTCACAGCTTACAGTTACATTTTTTTTCAAACAATTGACAAGTCATAATTTACCGGTGTGAGAGAAAATTTTGTTGGTCTTTCAGTAGGCCATTCGGCTTGAATAAGGAACTACCCAAATCTAAGCAAAGAACCGGACTTTCAAATGGTTTGGTAACTTTATCTAGGTTTGAATTTTTTGGTGTATGCCAATTTGTGGACTTAATCAATTTTGGTGTATTTTCAATTTTTTTTTTCTAAAGGAAAAACAATAAAATTTCATTCTTTTATTTATTTATTTATTATTATTATTATTATTGAGACTCACTGTAGACATTTGGTTGCGTAGGGACCCTGAACTCACTTGACATTGTTTCATTGTCAATGTTTTGACAGAGAAACGTTACAACATAAGCTTGGTTTTTATCTCGTTCTCACTTTCTTTCAGGAACAAATGAGACCAAGATTAGAAGAGAAACTTATGCGGAGTTTCGGATTAAGTGATTATATGGTGTGTACTGTGTCATATATTTGAACAGTAAAGAGAGCTAGTAGGGTGCGTAGGTAACTTGTAGGGTGGCATAGCTGAATAGCTTCACTCTTTTAGATTTTGAACTCCCGCGTCTTAGCCAACCTCTCCATACAACGATCACATTTTCATCCCTACCCAACAATCAAGCAAAAAAGTCCAACATAGAAGAAAGACATGTCCCTTCGATGCGTTTATGATGGAATAGAATTCAAACCTTGTGCATTTTTCATTGGTTACCCTCTCCCTTTCCCCAAGGGAATTCCTTTAAATGAAAATTGATTTCTGCTCCTAGTTTCAACTACCAAGAGTGAGAGAGGCAATTGGGTGCTTTTCTTGGTCCCCAATGATCAAGTAGATTACATGAATAGCTTTACATATGTGTATAATCGCAGTTTGCAAATGGCTTAAAATGTCTACAAATCATAAAAATAATTTTCATATCAATGCCAAACCGTTGAGTCTTATGAGCAATGATCAAGAGGAAGGGTGAGAGTTGGTAGCAATTAGATAAGCTTTAGTCTTAAAATGCTTGTAAGAACACTGAAACCAAGGCATCAGACAATGGTGGAAGAAATTCAAAGGCAGTAATACTTTAATAGATGCCACTAATCTAGCAGATCTTCATTAACATTCTACTTGTACTCAAAATAGTTACATTGGTTAGATAATAATACCAAAGGACTTGTACTACATTACCACTGTAATACAATACTGATTTATACAAAAACTGGCTTTTGAACCAAAAACCTCCAAAACTTGACCAACAAGATTCACATGTGAACTTGAAGGGTAAAAGCCAGACTATCAGTTAATATATTACAACATATGAGTGACAGATAACTATGCAGTATCCTGGACCATATAATCTCCATCACTCTGACTTGATTGAGGTGGATTAGTGGCTTCCTTAGACCTGGAAATCAAATCATTAAGAAAAACCAGCCATCTCAATAAATATTGTAAAGAGTGCAACCATGGATGCAAGTTAAGAAACTAATTGCTCTCTAATAGCTGTAAAAGAAGCAACTTTTTCTTGATTTTCTCAGCTTAAATGAATTCATTTCAAGCTTTATAATTTTTTTTGTCAAAATCTTATTTCTTCATAACTTTGTAAGATGTGTCCTCCAAGTTAAAGAAAAAGCTTACAAGATCTGCAGACGGGGAAACAAAAGCATCACAGAGGCAAACACACACGACTAATGTAATAATTTGTTATCTTCATATCATCAGTTAAAGTACCCCAGGAAAATATAATGACAAAGTTAAACTTAAGCCTATGCTCCTTAGATCCTTATGATATTTGCTAAAATGCCACTTCTGCTGCTTTCAGTCAAGATTTTAGAACCACTAGAATTCAATGCATACACACAGAGAGACACACACTTATTATCTGTTACCATCAGTACACAAGAAATCCATTCAGTAATTGAATTAATCAGTTCAAAAGCTTTGATAAATTTCTTTTTGAAAGAACAAGTCTAATTTTTAGATTTTGATACAGTGATTACTGAGTATAAATTTCTGTGTCCACTGTAGAGTAAGAATTTATCCACACCGTGCATACAGGCACGTGTATTTGCATTTCTGTTTAACACATTTCTGATTATGCATTTGTTTGTGTGCGGGATGGTAAAAAAAGAAACAAATGTTTTTGCATAAAAAAAGAAACAAATGTTTTTGCACTTCAAATGCTCAAATGAGATCAAACAACAGTAATTTCCCACTAGTTAAATCATATAGGTTTGGGATTCAATACAAGTATGATTAGTGATTTGATGAATCTGGATATTAACAAAGCATGAAATGAAAAGAAGAGGTAGGTCCGATGACATAGATATTGAGGGATGAAAAGGGACGGTGGACTTCAGCTAAATATTAACTACATGCCATTTTACGTACACCTAACCATAGGATAAACCTTACAAAAGTTTCATAAGTTGTAACCAAATATCTAAGTGAATATTTGACTAACCTCACATTCTGATTTAGTTCCTCCAGAGCATCAGTGACAGAATGAACAATCATTTTCTTTACCTGATTCAAGAGGAAAAAATAAGAGTTCTTTAAACCAAGGTGTTTCCCATAAGATACTCTCTTATCAATGTCATTATCTCCATGCACTTTATTCCAACAGGATTGTTAAATCATCACCTACTGAAGTCTCTACATATAACCCCTATATAAGATTTCATAACCCAGGTTAACATTATACTTATAACCCACATGTAGACACAAAGATACATATAGGTATATTCAACTGAAATGGAGACACCAATCCAACAACAATCTCAAAATCACACCAATAATTGTGTAGCTACTTGAACAAAAGAATATAAGATAAAAAGGCAGCTTTTTTTAGGCACAAGCTCAAACCATTTATTAATCACCAATATCAATAAAACGCCGCAAGAAATTGAAAACTCAGAGTTAAAGGACATCTGCATGTGAATCCCCTCTGTATGTATGTTTGGTTGCTTAACCGATAATACAGTATCCAAAAGAAAGAACATGCTGATTACTGCATTGACAGTCTCTTATAATGTGAAAGATGACATACCTCCAATTTGTCCTCTTTAGCCCTATGATCTTCTGGAAGTGTGCGGAATACTTCTGTCAAGTGAAAGCACTCGCCGACATTTTCAGGTGAGACAAAGTCCATTGCAACTTTGATGCATGACTGGAAAATGAAAAAGGATCTAATTAAGAAGTGTAACATAACATGTACAGAAGCATATATGCAAGTTAAATACTTCCATAGGAATACGTCCACTAAATGAGTAGTAGGTAAAGCAACATTGCTTTTGTCCAAAAGTAATTTTTAAGCCATCAAGTTTTATAGTGGTCGGTTGCATCTTAAGAAAGAAAAAATAAACATCTTCACTCAATTAGGGTCAGCAATAAGCATGCACAGATAGTCACAAACTGAACCATAATATGTCAGTAAGGTTTTCCAAACAACAAATAACACACCACCATGACTACCATGTATCAACTTCAACAATAAACATGCCTAGCACCTTAACAAGAAACACCCAACAACAACTACATGCCAAGAACCTTAACATATATAAGAGCCAACCTAACTCTCTAAGTACTAAAAGCAGAGAAATTTGGTAATACCTTTCTGCAATTTTCCCTTATCACACACCTATCTTATACTCTTCAGCATTCTATACAAGGAATATTTACTGCATAAATATTACATCTTTATTATCACAATCGTTTTTGTACTCTAAAACTGGATACAGCTTAATCCCTTAATTCCAGCAATTACGTAAACCATCCATAGCCGATTGCTTAATCATAGGCTTAATACATTAATTCAAGAAATCATCTAAAAATCTCGAACACCCCAATCAAAAGTGATGCTGGTGCAACAAACTGTCAACGCCTAGAGTTTGTGAAGCTATCAGCATGTTGCAAATCTAATGAGACATAGCCATGAGAAAGATCATTGACATGAACAATGAAGGCCTTCAATGGTCGATTTTAGGTCGTTTAAGACAATGAGCAACCGCATAACCACAGTTTCTACTCTGGTTGCAGATATGTTTGTATTCATTACAACTATAACATTGTTTTGGTTCAAGACCTTTAGCTCTAACTACACAAAAGTAAAGCATAAAGTTTGTTAAGAGGCCTAGAGAGGTGGAACGAGATATAGTCCCATCAATGATGACAGATAAACAGAAACAAGCAGCAGTCTTTCATGTTTCTAGTCTCAAATGTGAACAATTGGTTCTAGGGAAACTTTTTATCCTTGAATTATGACAAATGGAGATAGTGATCCAATTGGGGCAAGACTTTCTGTTTTTTGGTGAACAGAAGAAAGAGGAGAAAACAGTGGCTATCTCCCTAAAATGGTAAGGACACTTGACTCCCAAACAGTACCACATCTTTCAAACCAATTGATTGACCAGGTCAAATAATGTCGGCTCACAAGAAGAAAAAGATTTTAAAAAAAAGCACCACAGGCCACAATCCTATACATATCTTAACCACCTCACTCCATTTTCCCCACCCATTGGGTATTTAGGGGTTTGTAGGATATATCACAGATAGTTCTGATTCCCTTCCTTATTTTCTTGTTTAACCCCCTTCTTTTCATAAATACTGATCAAATATTATGCTTCAAAAAGAAAAGAGAAAACTAAAACTAGAATTTATAAGAAATATATGTTATATGGCAATGGCAGTGGCTGGCCACTGATGATGGTCAGCATTATGTTTGTAGGAATTTTAAGGTGCCAAAAGAGAAACTGATGGGGGATAACAAAGTAAAAGAGAAACAAATTTGATGAATACCTTCTGTACGACAAATGTTTTCATAGAAAAGTTAACAATATCCAGTTCTAAATGCTATGTTTGCATTTGAGTGTAAATAATGATACACATGCATGGAAAAAACAAAACGTTCCACATCTTGATTAGAAAAGTAAAAGGCATAATTCACATTTGGACCATGTGACACTATCCCAGGAAAGATTCCTTACACCAATTAACAATATATAATTATATATCAACCTAAAATCCAAAATGAAAGAAAATTAAACCATTTGAATGCTAAACAAGTTACCTTCAAGTTCCTGACTTGATGCGGACATCCTGCAGGAATAAAGACAGCATCTCCAAGGTTTTGAATGAAGGTCCATGGTTCAATTCCTATTAGAAGCATAAAAACATAAGATATATAGTTGAATCTGGATGAATTCTAAATCTGAAACTAATTATACACAAACAAGTAGCAAGCTAACCATATTCCTCTTTAAGCTTCTTTTTGTGCTCCATTGTAAGATAAAATGTCTGATCATGTATGGGATGAATAACCTATATACCATCATAGAAAAAAATAAAGAATTATATTTCAAAAAGAAATGTGTAAATAGAAACAAAAGGTTATTAAAGGAGAGAGAATTTGGCACTCCACCGTACCACATGCACTCCACTTTTAACTTCATAAAAGTAGAGTACAAGTGGTAAAATATAAGGCAAAAGTGTAAACAACCATAGTAATCATGTCAGAGTAAAAAGCTATTTACTGTGTTATTTATGTTTGAATGAAAAATCTGGATATTTATAATGAGTTTACCTGCTGCAATGGACAACAGTGTATGTGCCTGAATTCCTTGAAATGCTTCATGAGATACTCCTGCAGCTTAGGAACATCCTGTCTACGGAATATGTCCCATAAAGCACCTCCCTCATTGACATCCGACTCTTCCAACTTATTTCCATATTTTCTTGCAGGCATTTCACTACCGATATCATGATCTAATTCTGCCTCTTTGTTCTTTTCGGACAGAGATCCCATTGAAGCATCTCCAACATGTTGAACAATTGGATCAACCAGTTCTGGAACAGCTACACCACTGCTATTATTATCAACTTCATTAAGAAGTTGTTTATCATCAGCAGCACTGAAACAAGAATCACCACCAGCCTTGCCACTATCAACATCATCATCCACAGTCTGACAATTGCCAAAAATTTCTCTTTGGTCTTGTTGAGCATGCTTCTTTTTCAACTTTTCAATGACAGTAAGTTGCTCAGGAGTAAGGTTCACTTCAGTGGTATGTGTCAAAACATTCACCTGACAATAGTATATATTGACAGTTATAATTAGAGGAGGGGGATGAGCTGGCTTAAAGCAGGAACAAAAATTTGAACAAAAAAAAAAATCATTTTAAGAAAAGTTCATTTGAGGTGTTGTTTAACAATGTTAGACATCTAAAGAACTCACGAACCATTCAGAAAATATGATTAAAAAGGAAGCCAAGCACGAGTATGACACATGCAGGGCATGTGTTTGCATTTTGCAGTGACATGAAGGACACAGATAAAGTGTCTGGTTATTGATTTTATTCTAATGTCTCTGATGAAATTAGTTTATGTTTCTTTTGGCCTGATATACATAGTTTCCCTCATTCCCAAACAGCTGAAGCTTTAGAGACCAGTGGTTTTCTAACATGGTGTAAGAGCTTTAGTCATAACATTCCCCTTTGTTGATTTGCATGGTGTAGGGTTGAGGCTGAGCCAAACCCATAGACCCATAGGTAAGTCCAAATGAAGAATGTACATCAAGAAATTTGCCATTACAAATTTGTAAAACGTAGGATTGCAATACTTACACTTAATGTTATAATTGGTGCAACTGCACTAAGTAAATTGAAGTCAATATACAACTGAATCAAGTTACAGTTGCCCAAGAAAAGAGAACACAACAACAATCTGGACCTACCTATATGCTCAATAAACACGAGTATATCAACCTTCAAACCAGAGACCACACTAGATAATCTATGTATATTTAAGTAAAGACTCCAACGCATAAAGAATTCGGTCAGAAAGCCCCCCAAACCCACCTCTGCCACCCTTGCACCATCCAAACAGAATGAAAGAAAAAGAGGTTCTATGACCAACAAAACAAGCACAGTAGTAGAATTCTAGATAGCAAACATACCGCATCAGACATATCGCAATGAAGCTTGGTTACAGAATCTCCACGTCCAAGCTCCTGGGAAAAACCATAAGCAATATATGTCTTTGGTCCCATGTCTGGTTTTACACATTCTGATGGTAATTTGGCAAAAAGGTTTAGAGGACCATTGCGAGGATGAGTATATTCCTTATAAGGCAGACAACAAATGAACTCAGCACCATGACGAGGAAGGCGCTCCTCAAATAAATTAGTTGGCGGCCAATCTTTCAGTTTCAATATCTGTGGCCAATTCTCTTGATCAAACCGTCCCTTCGAGTATCCAGTAAAAAATTGGTGGATATTGATATCCCC
The DNA here is from genome assembly GCF_958449725.1 of Rosa rugosa. Classification (NCBI taxonomy): domain Eukaryota; kingdom Viridiplantae; phylum Streptophyta; class Magnoliopsida; order Rosales; family Rosaceae; genus Rosa; species Rosa rugosa. The sequence goes on from NC_084823.1 coordinate 31,762,479, forward strand.
CTACATTAAATCATAAGGTCATGTTACATATCACCATCAAATCATCAAAAACCAGATAAATTTCAGTTTCAAAGAAAACGGATAACTATATGAGGGGGACAAAACTGGAAAGAAATGAAGATTACTGCCTCAAACAATCCACCGGTAAAAAAATTTAGAATACAATAAAAGTCATATCACGATGACAAAGCTGATAAGAAATTAAGATCCCTAAACAATCCATCAGTAAATGAACTTTAGAAATAAATTAGCTTGGATTATTAAATATCTTAAGAAGAGACGAGCAAAACATGAGAAAAATGAAAAAGAAACACCTCAAATACCTTGCCGAATCTTTGGTTGATGACCATTTTCAATTCCAAGTGAATGTTCATTTCAATATCTGATAATGTCAGATTGTTTTCTAAATAAAGTAATAATCCATTCCAAATCAAGAAAAATTTTAATTTTTGAAAAAGAAAAATTGCTTCTTTCAGCCTTCAGTTACTCCGCTAAACAGAGAACATTTAATTCAACCTAAGATCAGATTGAGAACAAGTTCCCAGCCATGCATGTAGTGCTACCAAACAGGTGTTCTGTGCCATGCTAAAGTTTTGTTTATAAATCCTGAACTATCAGAACTGATAGTATGTTTAACATATATTTAACCAAAAGTACTTGGAACTTCGTAAGCAAGAAAAAATGCATTACAAGAAACGGTCATTTTACTTTAGACCAGTGACAAATAAGATGTCAATGGCTAGTTGCGATTGTAGTATATTACCGCCTGTATGCTTATTAACATTGCCATGCCAGAACTTTAAGAAGTGAAACATATTTAGAACGCAATTGCACCTGGTAGCAAGCAATTGGAAGTATAACTATAAACAAGCATCGCAATTAAAAGTTGGGGAATAACTGACCTCACACCAATCCAGGCAATCTATTGCTTTGACGTCCAAATGTTTACCATGCTTAGTATGTTGCATCTGACGACAAGCGCGCCACATGACCAATGGTTCCCAGCTTAAACCTGATGCAGTATCAAGTGCATTGCTAACAATAACAGGCTCACCCTTGATCCAATGCCACTGGAAATGCTTTAAATCCTCTACTTGGACATCTCCAGCCCTTGCACAGTACAGATAGTTGTCCTCAGAATTGTCTCGAGAAGCTGCTTTCCTTGATGCATTGATGCTTGAATTGACATCATCAACAGAGTTGAGACATGAACACCTCTCTGCAGAAGTTCTACTTGAATACACAAGTTTGTAAGCTTCATCTATCTCTTCTGCTTTCTTTACCAACTCTTTGATGTAATTTTTGGAAAACATGCATCTCAATTCTAGATTACCACTGCCACAACCTCCCATGTCCTCTGGGGGGCAAAGTATGCTTCCATCTTCATATGATTTCCACTCAAATGTTCGCTTTCCAGAACTTTTGGGACTAGTTTCAGAGGGTGGCTCCACAACATTCCTATTTCTCTTTCCCTTTCTTTTTTTGTTGTCTTCCTCTCCACCATGCAAATAAGGTAGGCCCCGAGAAACATACTCCAAAGTCACTTCCTCCCCACCTAGCTGCAATTGTCCTTCTCGAATCTCCCGGCAACAAATGAGGCAGAGGTCATATGAACATTTAGGACAGCTTCTGTGATAATCAAAAATAGAAGTTCTGCAGTTGTTGCTGACAAAGAAAACCAAACAAAGTTACTGTTGAATATTTGTTGTGGGGCTATGGAATATATCAAACAAAGGATCTAGTTCTAGTACAGCCACTACCAATACACGCGAACATCAGCAGCACAGTCAGACTTTGGTATCTGGAGCTTCAAGTTAGATAATCCTGCCCAAAGTAAAAAAAGAGGATGAGACAATGACAATTTTTCAATCAAAGTTTGTGTTAGGTCTCATATGGAATGCTGGTCACTTCTATAATGAACTAAGAGAAATTTGTATGTCTGTACTAATCTGACAAAAAAGAAAAAAAAAAGCAATAGAAACCGGCCAAATGGAAGAATCAACAAGCACAATCCTCAATGACTCAACATATGTAAAACAAGCAAGATTTATAGATATAAGCCAGAGTCACTGTCGTTTGCAGATGCTTCTCATCACCCAGATCAGTAAAAGGAACAAGGTATATATTCATGGTACGTTATCTCTAATCAACACCCCTTCGTGTTATATAAATATATAAACATATGCATGTATACATTATCATGAAGCAATATATATATATATATATATATATATATATATATATATATATATATATATATATATATATAAAATAATAATAATAATAATAATAATAATAATCTTCATCATAGCCACCTGAGCGGAAACCAAATATTATTTCTTTTTCAAACCGTCATTAGACTTTAGTATATTTCCTTGCCTCAGAATCAAGAAATCAAATGGTGGGGAAAGCAATAGTTGTGCCTCTAATGAGTTGCACACCTATGTGAAGTAAAAAAAGTAAAAAAATCATACCTTTTGTCCTTGCCTCCATCGCCATCTCATTCTCTTGTTCTTCATGAATTCTTTTCAAGGATGGAAGCAGTGCATGAATTAAGTACTTAGAGTGCTCAACTCTTGCATCTTTGTCAAGTACTAAATCTTGGTTCTTCAGATTCTGCATTATAGACCCCAAAATTTTGTCAAAATTGAATTACAAAAGGAAATAGCGAATCAACAAGACAGAGTTCAAAATATTTGAACACAAGGAGAGACTGACTTTAACTGGTATATCTAAGCGCAAGCATGCTTTGCAATTGCAATTTCCACGGCATACAGGACAAGCCTCAGCAATGGCATCCTCTGATGTATGTGGATACCTATAAGATACAACTTGATAGTGAATTGTCATAAAAACAGACAAGCTCATATATCAATCCAAAAATGGTTTTGGGGCAGTGCATCCGAGTTAAATGCATATAACTCAACTACACTGAGAATCAAAAGAGCAGATTGTGTAATGCAATATCACCCAACACCAATAAAAAGAAGAACGTAATCCATAATCCTCTCGGTCATTATTTTAAAATCATATACTCAAAGCACTAAGACGTACTTCAACTAATAGTAAACACACAAATCAATCAATCCAACATCTTTTGCAGGTTAGTAATCAGAAATAAATAAGATGGCGTAAATATATACATACCAATTATCTATGCAAGGAACACAATATCGCTTTGTCCTGCACTTTTTGCACCGAACAACCCTTCCCTTATCATTCCTCTGACACTGGTGGCACATTAGGGATACCTCCTCAATCCACTGTTAAATCCAAAATCAGAAACTACATAAAAAAAACACAATGGTAGCAACAGAACATAACCAGAGAATCATAATAATCCTCACCTTTTTACGCTCCTCCGTTGATAGATGTCCCTGCTCCCTCAGAGGCCTAAACGAATAGCCTAATTCATTCCCATCTTCCTCCTCAGTTTTCGCACGCTTCCTATCGCGCTTCTTGTCATTATTCACTTCCGAAACACCTTTCTTTCCCTCTTCCTTCGCAAATGTCACCTTTTTCCTACCTTTCTTGTTCACAGAAGCCCCATTCTCTTCACCTTTCTCACCATTTCCCTCTGCCTGCATAACTCTAACTCTCTTGTTCCGTTCAGGCCTCTTCCTCAAAGTCAGCATAGCAATCTCATCACCACCAAAAGCAACCTCCTTTAGACCTCCATCACCATTTCCCACCAAACCCTTCTTACTCTTCCTCCCAGGCTTCTTCTTCTTCTTCACACTCACAGCAACTTCTTCATTTTGACCGTTTCCCAAACTGTCCTCACCCTTCTCTACACCACCAAAAGACACTGCCTTTATCTCAGAAAGAACAACCCCATCACCATATTCACCAACTTTGACAGCAACATCTTCAGTTTGATTCGGGTTATGGGTTTCTGAGCCTTGGTCCCTTTGCCGCTTTGCGCCTCTCCCTCTTCCTCCGCCTCCCCCTCTCGCCATTAGAACGAGTTTGATCTTTGTCTGATGGACAAAAGAGTATGTCTCTGTGTCTCTGTGTTTTATGTGTGAAATGGGTACAAGGGAAGTGAAGAGTCTTGTTTTGATCAAGGAAAGTGAAAACTGTGGGTAAATGGGGTGATGGGTGGGTTAAAAAACCTCGAGAGAAGAGAGAGAGAGAGAATAGGGAAACCGTGGGTGAGAAACTTAGGGGGGAAGTTTTTGAAAAAGTGGCGCCATAAGTTCAAAAGTGTGTTACGGTAAAGAGACTGAGAGAGCGTGACTGACTGACGGCGGGTTCTTTTCCACAAGTTATGATAAAATATTTGAGCTAGGTTGGGGATTTGGGAACACAACTCGATGGGAATTATTGCATAAAATGTATTAGAGAGTGGACGGAAAGGGGTGTTTTGATTTCTATTTATATATTCTTAAAATTTTAACTATTATAATGTCATGTCTTTGATTTTTTTTTTTTTTATTGAAGATACATTTCATTAATTAACACGTAATTGAACCCCATCAAATATGTCACAGGTTACCATCGAATATGACTGCCTTGCTGCAGTTCAAGAGATTGCCCATTGCGACTCGGGTTTGTCTGATTTTGGTAATCATCATTGATGACATTCAAGAGGTCTTAAGAGGCTGCAGGGTGTCCAGATCATTTTTGCTCGTAGAACTTGCAACCAAGTTGCTCACAGACCAGCAAATATCGATTTTGAATCCGGTCAGAAGGAACCTATTGGTTCACTCAAGCTCTTAGTTGTATTAGTGACTTACTTCAACATGATTGTATCCAGCGGAGCTGGTCTCTCCTTTTAATGAAATTTTCTTCATTTCAAAAATTTGAACCATAAAAAATACAACGAAAATGAGTATCTAGTTTTACTTAAATAAAAGTGATAGAGGTAGACTAGAGGAAATTTTGGCCGATGATTAGTGTATAGTATAGATACATCGGAAAGTAATTTTTCATTTTTCAATCTTTTCTTTTAATGACCCCACTCAAAATGCTCTTAGAAAGTTTGTTATGGATAATAATCATGATGTGTTGTGTATTTCGGAGCCTTTTGTCTCTTTTGATTTGGTTCCGCTTCGTTTTTGGAGGTCTTTGAATTTGATTGGTAGCAGTGTGTACAAATGACAGGGGTTCTTCTATTCCTAATTTGTGGGTTCTCTGCAAATCTTCTATACATCATGTGGTTAACGTGCTTTCTAGGTCTGATCAACAAGTCTCTATTCAGGTGACTTGGTTCTAGAGTAATGTATTCTAGTAATCTAGTTTCCCACAAAGAGTTTATGAGGGGACATCTCTTGGTTCTAGATCGAGTTTGAAATGCATGAACCAAGATGCATGTGGAAGATTCATGAAGGAACATTAATTAAAGGTGGTTGAATGAAGCATTAATGAAGCCATCTAGAGGTTTCCTCATTGGTCAATTGTCACGTCCCGAATTTTGAATAAATAAATTCAAATCCGAAACGCGATAACTTAACAAGCACAAGAAAAACACATAGAAAATTTTCATTTAAATTAAGCAACTAAACAAACTGAGCTCACAATGTCAATACCAACTCGTTCTTTAGAATCACATATTACATTACTGAGAGTTTACAAATTAAACTGAATAACAAATCAATAAGTAAACGCACCCACCACACTCACTACACAGTGGAAGACTAAAACCAAGGCACCCTACTACGTCCAAGCTACGCCAGCAACAACACCTCAGCTTCGACGACTGTTACTCTTACCTGCACAATAAACCCTACACCATGGAATAGTGCACCTGGTTGAAACAACAACCCAGTAAGCTTGTGAAGCTCGTATGAGTAAACCCAATTAAAATGACTCACGTCACGCATGCTTATAATTTCTCAACTCGTGAGATAAATTAAAGCAACAACATTTAACTCCACAAAACACAACCAAACATACAATCACACTCGGTAAAAATTAGTAATCCCTGCATAGAGAATTAGTTCAGGAGATCACCAAAAGTCACACAATTCAAATTATAGCAACTCCTGCATATAGTTTAGTTCAGGAGATTACATTTAAAATCAACCATTAGAATGAGAAGGAAAATCAATAAGGAAGTCAAACAACTCACACTAAAATCGATGATCACCCATCAACTCCAAACTAAAGTCGATGATCACCCATCAACTCCAAACACTCGAAACTCTCTTTTAAAAATATGTAATCTTGAGTGCCATAACACAAAGTTATCCCCCAAGAAGTACAACTGCAGACAGACTAGAGCTCTAACTGTATCGTAACCTGCCACCTTGGCCAAGGTGCAAGCATTCGATATCTTTACACCCAGGTTTACCACTGTAACCTTCGGACTTCGGACCACTTGGCCCTCGGAACAAGACATTTAAAGAAATCCCACACAACTCACAATTGTCACACCACAACTCCAAATCACTCTTTTATCAATATAAATCATCAAAAGTCTACATATCACAATGCCACACCATCCAGATATACATATTCCACGTAAATATATATATACGTAGTCATTCACGCAGGAATGACCACTAATACCAACTATAGTTCATACGTATTAAAACCAAGAAATTCATTTTATACTTAAATTCATTTTTTTACCTGTGAGTCGTAGCCCTATGAACCGTAGTCGATCGAGTTTATATTATTTCAAACAAATCTTTATTTTCGAAAATGATTTACAATTATCAATGAATTCCAACTATTAAATAATTCGGTTCGTAAATGAACCACGTGAGATTTACTCACCTCCAAATTCCCACTACGTCTTCTTAACAGCTCAAAATACGATTCACAATAGTCCGCCAACTCAAACCATCAATCACCTAACCAAATACGATATTTAACTTAGCGCACAATTCATAAAACGCACTTATACAAAGATCCAGCGGTCGGATCTTCACACATGACCACACAAAGTCATCGGGACAGTCCTACGATCATTATATCAAAACTACAAGTCGATCAGATGGCCCGATCCTCACGGATCACAAACCGAACGATCGAAATCGTAAAATTCATAACTAAATCAAACGATCTCCAAAAATTATGCATTGTACATTGACATGATCGTATCAACATGTAGAACATAAAAATGGGCAGAAACTGCCCTTGAGGTTCCCGGAGGTGGCCGAAAAATGAAGAAATGGCCGGAAGAAGAGAGGGGGCGATTTCCGGTCGAGAGAGAGAGTCCGAGTTTCCCAAAATGGAAAGTTGGAATTTCTGAAATAATTTCCGGAAAAATCTCATATATACCAAAATGGAAACTTTTTCCGACGGCCATAACTTCTTCATATGAACTCCGATTTTCGCGTTCCACATGTCCACGAACTCGTATCGATGCGCTCTACATCTTTTATGAAGGAAGTTTTCACAAAATCGAAACGTACTAAAAGTCAACCTTTGCACCCCCCCTAAAACCATACTTTTCGAATAATTAATCATCCGAAACACTTCCGCTCCATTCACGATCCACGAAATCATATCAATGAACACTTTAATAATTCAAGAATCATTTAGGAATTAATAACGAATTTTCGGGGTATTACATCAATATAAAGAGAGGTCATTTGCTCATTCTAATCTTATCCAATCTCATTTAAGAGAAACATCTTCATCCAAGTAGAGAGTGAAGTGTGTCCACTCCAAGTTGAGAGTGTAGTAGTGGTTAGGTAGCAAAACAAGTGTGAGAGAGAGTTTCCTTCAAGTAGTGTTGTTGAAGTTGTGTATCTCTTGTACCCACTTATCATAGTGGAAGTTCTTGTCATTGTTGCCCCGTGGATGTAGGCACCTTGCCTAACCACATTATATCTGGTGTTTCCGTTCCTTTACTCTTTTATTTCTTTGCATATATATTGTTACTCTTTTATTTCTTTGCATATTCATCGTTTTGTGGTTGGAGTTGTTACTTCCCTTCTATTACTTTTCCTAACATCTCCCATGCACCAAAAGCTTTGTTAGCTTTGTTGATTCTTGTTTAGCACTGCATATATTAGCTTCATAAGTCTTATTCTTCCTCCTGAATGTTGAAGGAAACTGGCACCTGAAGCTTGGAGAACTGGATGCAGTAGTACCCCATTGTTGGTTCACACCACTGCAATTTTAAATATTTTATGAGTTTGGACTTGGGGGTATATTGATTGGTTATGAAAGCAATGAAATTTCCACAGTGGATCTTGGACCCGACCCGACACTATTTGACTGCATTTCAGAAACACATAAACCTCGGGAACCAACCCAACCCTACGCCATTTTCTTTATTAGAAACCTGTAACCACCCCCTTCAAAAAAAAACCTGTAACCACCATATTTCCTAAAGACTCGACCCGACCCAACGCTATTTTCCCACCTGATTTCCTAAAGACCCGACCCCGACGCCATATTCTTTATTAGAAGCTTCGTAAACCTATGACCATAGATAGTTAAAACGCGTATAAAACTTCACTACGCGTATAATTGAAAAAAAATATTTCAGTATGGTGTATTGTAATTCAAGTGCCTGATTACATTATACTTAGGTGTCATATCCTTTTTTTCATGTTTTGTCAAATTTCAGAAATGACATAAAATAAAAGCAAGAGTTGAGAGTAGATTATTAGTTATTTTCTTACAAAAATGGTATTTTATATATCGGTCCTTTTGAACCCGTTTTTTTTCCTTTTTTTTTACTACTTGCTCAATTATACACATATAATTCAAACTTTAAAATTTGCTCTATCACATTTTTTTTTTGACCGAATATTTGACCATATCGTTAGATCAGGTAAACCGAATAATACACGTACGTTTTTTTGCCAATTTATATGCGTCCTAATTTTTACTAACTATGTCTATGACCAACTGAACTCTTAATACAAAGTCTCGGGACCTGGCCTGACGCGACTCTATATTCTTGATTTCAAGCTTTGAAAATTGAATTCGGGCCATCATTTTCTTGATATAAAAGAATTTATACACATAATTAAAGACTCAGCTTGATGATGCATAGTTGCATACGGTGATGGCGCCCAGTACCATTATGGGTTTTGGGGAGAGCAATAACGACTAAGGAAATGAAAATCTATGTGCTTATTGCCTTGGTTCCTTTGGAGATGGAGAACACTCTTTATACTACTTCAAGCTTGAACTCTTGAACTAGGTATATATAGGTTATTACATTTCTTAAACCACCTACGTTAAGTGAAAAGCAAACCCAAATGACGTCATAAACTTATAACTAACCTTTACATGCCATTTTTCTAAAAACTCTCACTCTTGTTAAGTTTGTGATCAATTGATGGCCCATGCATTCGTTCTTGTCTCGGTCTAGTTAGCTGTCTAGACCTACACTAGCTCGACCCCATGGTCGATTGTCCATTTGTGCTCCTTTCGTGCATGCGCGCTGGGGAAATGAGTTGCTCTCAATGTATGTTCTTAATATGGCCAGATGATCGAACATTCGAACATGCAGATGGATTAATTATTTCTTTCATCAATCTTCCTCCTGGCTTTTGCTGAAGTTCCTAACATTCACAATTTTTGTGTGAGAGGGGGACATGTACGTAATTCGTTGCTTGCTTCATGGTTTTTAGTATCGAAATGACAAATATGGTTGTAAGTTTAAATGCAAAGGTATTGTCCAGAAAAAAAAAATGCAAAGGTTGTAAAATTAGTCACTTTTTTTATTGACCTCAATCTTTTGGCAAAAACTTTCCGTACGTTTTGATCATCCAATATGATGTATAACTTGTTAACCAATGAAATCGAATGGACATGATAAAAATTTTGCTTTAGTTTATGTAGCGACTATGTTACATACTGGGTATCAATAATATAAAGAGCATCTTTGTACTTTTGAGACACTGGCCATGGAGCTGGCAAGCAAGAAAAATGATTAGTGATTATTTATATTTTTTTATGCAGAGGAGTGAGTTTTATCACTATACAAAATCTCATCATTAATATGACCAAGCATGTATTCATATCTTCATTCTTCTTCTCCTATCTTTTCAAGATCATCCACGCCTCCTTGAGACTTTTGTGAATGAGAGCCGCTCTTTAAATAGAGATCGAGTGATCGAAGTTTGGATTCTTTGCATTTGCATATAAGACAACCAAAGACTTAAGAGAATTATGGTTTAGGTTATTCAATTCAATATGTTCACCTTTTCTCTTGATATTTATATGGAATACTTGTTGGATGATATAGAATTCATATTGGAGGTAGAAGAAGTGGAGATATGGAAAAGAATGACCATCCCTCAAAATGGCCAAAAAAAGGGATCCCTCACTAGAATGGCTATATATATATATATATATATAAGGGCCCTTCTACTAAGCGATCTCTTTTTTTGGTGTTTTTTAGGGATAGGGCATTATACCAACTTTTCGATCACATTTCAGCATCTTAACCGTTCAGTTTTTATGTCCTAATGTGTAGATCATTTCTGCAAATTTTCAACCAAATCAGTGATTGTTAAGGTATCAAATTATATTAAATCAATGAACAAACCAAATTTTGTCATACTTGAACCGTTCATACTTATAATCTTAAGTCACCGTTTTGGCATCTTAATCAATTTGGCTAAAAATTTGTAAAAGTGATCTACACATTATGACCTAAAAACTGAACGGTTAAGATGCTAAAATATGATCGAAAAGTTGGTCTAATGCCCTATCCCTAGAAAAGACAAAAAAAAAGGATCCTTCACTAGAAGGGCGCTATATATATATATATATTATTAAGAGAAGAGAGCTTGCTCTCCAAAACTGAATTTTTTTACCAATTTAACCTTTAAATATTAAAAAATTATGAAATATAATTAATCAATAAGGATAATATGGTAAATTGTAAAATAGAAAAAAAATTCAAAAAGCAGAAAATGTAGTAGTTGTACAGAAGTTTTTCCACTACTTTTAACTTCTCTCCACACACATAGTGGGTGGGCCCTGCTAGTATATATATATAACACCATGTAATAAAACAGTGCATGTAGTGGATAAGAAAACACTTTTGTTTTCTGCATTTCAGGTTTGGATCAGTGATGAACCACAATGGCTATTCGAATCTCAATTCTGTGATAAATGCAATTTTTTTTTAAAAAGGTAGTTTTAAGATTTTATGTAATTTTTGTTCATAAGAAATTTCCAAAATATGTTTTACCTAAAATAGCTATAAAATGAAAAAAGTAAGAAAAAAGAAATTTAGTAAAAGGGCAAGGAGTGCCAGCGTGCAACAGTAAAAACAGAGGACTGATACTAAGCATTTATTTCGTTTTTGCAACATTTTTTCTCGATTTTCACGATCCTGCTTATTTAATACGAATAAAACAAAAGTGGATTAATTACATATTAATTGGCTTGAGGATTGACCTAATTTTGGTGTTTAGGAAGCAATTGCGTGCATAAAAATGATATAATCAATTACTTTATAAAGTTTTAGACCGCAAGGACATTAAAGCACTTGATCACAAATATTGAGTATAAGTAAAAAATGGATTTTGAAAATTTAAAACTCGTGGTAGAACAATATTCAATTGATTTTGTTGATACACTGCATGTAATCTTTCCCAACCTCAAACAAGTAACACATGCATTATGATCGATCATTTGTAGTATCTAATCTTTTTCCAGATCCTGGTTACATTGATGAGACATAAGTGTCTGCACCTAACATATGACCAGTTCGATCTAGGTTTATCTAATGCAAAGGCCGACTATCTCCGAAACTGATCGATCTCATTGAATAATTAACCTGCAGAGGTATAAACCTCAACTATTAATTTTCCATCAGCATATATAGTTTGTACTTTTTCACTACACCGCACCAGTCCAACTTGATCAAAATGGCAATTGGAACTCGGACGTCATGTTTTCTGGCCATTCTTCTCCAGCTAGGTATGGCCAGGATGATGATCGTTAGCCAGCTCTCCTTCACAAAGAAGCATATGGAGAGAAACATCCTGACCTGCTACCGCAACGTGGTCGCTGCCCTCTTTCTTGGACCGCCTGCCATTGTCATTGAGAGAGGCCAACGACCGACAATGAGCTGGACGATACTTACCCAGATCATTGCTTTGGGAACGCTCGGGTAAGTAGCATTACTGATTGTGTAAATTCTCACATATATATGCAGTGGCGGAACATAGTTGAGACCAGAGTGGGCCATGGCCCCCCCAAAAGTTTTTAATTTGTTAAAATGATGCTGACTTGGGAATGCATAATTGGCTAGTTTGTGTTTGTTAATCACACAAACATAAATGTCGGCCCCCCCAATTACTCTCTCCTTCAATGGCTGGCTTGATAAACGTGCAAAAGGAAATACATTAATTTTGTAAATTATAATAACTTTTAATAGTATTACATTGATTGATTGTTCTATTTATCAACTTAACATACGTATTCTATATTTCTATTAATGCTATTGTAAATATATTAATTTTATGTAATAAAGCCTATCTTTTTTAATAGAAAATCTGAAAAAGAAGAATTTTCTTTTATTTTATGTAATTTGGATAATAAAGCATTAAAGATAGCTTATAGACATTTTTTTGCTAATTTTTTTTTTTTTTTTTCGGTCCCCTCAAAGACATCCTTCAAGTTCCGCCACTGTATATATGTTTGCGAGTTGCACTTTGAAGCGAAAAATGTTATCATAAAAGAGCCTACATGGTTGGAAATTCGACTTTATTGACAAAGCCTCAGTCCCGATCGAAAAATCTTAACTTTTTTATAGTTATATTTTAATAAATTAAACAATTATTTGAAATAGTTAGAGAAGCCTATTGACCTCATAAACTTTTTGATTTTGCACATTTGTAGCCAAGGAAGCGCCCAGTGGTCACAAGACCATTGAGTTAGGAATAGCTCCGAATAAAATAGGGGCACACGATGAACGTGGAGATAGAGTGGTGAACAATCCCTGAGATTGTTTGAAGAATATAAAGGGCCATCTAGTCACGTTTCCTTTTGGATTCTTGGATGACGAAAATTTGAGGCCCATTCTCAGTGGCTTCTATAAGCGCATATATCAATGAGAGATCAAATCTTGTAATTATGCCTTTCTTATGGCATATATTAGTGAGAGATCAAATCTTGATATACAGACGAAAAACTATTTTCAGGCTATTTTTTGTATTTGAACAAAAAAAAAAGTATTTGAACAAAAAAAAAAGTACTTTGTTTGATTTGCACATTGAAAGACTAAATAGATTGGTCATGCTGGGGCTTTCTAATTCCCGTTTCCATTAGTTTTGCTTATTTGTTCGCCGTATTTTTTTGTTTTTTGTTTATCACAATGGTTTTTCTTGTTTTCTTTCTCGAGGAGCTGGGTCTCATGTCCCCTCCTTATTTGTTGTATTCATTTTCTAAGTTACTTATTAGTTAAATTTAGCTAAAGTTTAGAAATATAGCTATTGATTTAACAATATTGCTCCATTAGTAGTAGGAATTTGCTTCATCAAACAGTCTCTGCATATGCTCTTCTCTTTCACAAAATCTCTCCTCTCTTCTATCTGGTCCAGTCTACCCTATAAGCGTTCTTTAACTAATGCATGGAGTTAAAATAAATTTTGTTAATCTTTCTGTTAACTAGATAATATCTAAAGTGTCTAGCTAGCTGGTTATTCTATATTGGATGAATTTGATAATTCTTCAACTTTCAGCTCAATCACCATTTTGCAGGTGTGTTAACGGTTCAAACTCTAGACGATCGATATTGTATCTTCAAAAGTCCTGAAATATGAGCAACCGTGTCGAAAATGTGTCAATTAACTTACAGTTAGTTTCGTTAAGGATAAGATGATTTTGCTAGTTGTACTGATATAACAGTTGACTAGGTCTCAGTTCATGTCCCGTTAATTCTCTTATTGTTGCTTTTTTTTTTCCTTCTTTTTTTCTTTTTAACAAAACTGTAAATTTAATTAATCAATTTTTAAAAGATGGTACGTTTGGTGTACGTTGTCTTGTTCAGAAATCTAGATGGGATCATTCTAGAGGAAGAAGATAGAGGACATAAAAACAGAAGTGCGAAAGGACCAGCAGTAGAGGAAATTCTTAAAATGCATGATAAGGCAACTCATAGATGGAATACATTCTTCATCATTGTCTGTGCATTTGCGGTCTTCATTGAACCTTTGTTATGTTATATCCGTGTCATTTGGGAGCACCATATGTGCTTCCATTACGACTGGACATTGGTATGGACATATATTGGTTTACGAACAGCTGTTGATGTCTTCTATATAATTGACATTATCATTTTCTTTTGTGGTATTTGTAAGAAACGTAAAGGTAAAAAATTTGGGGCATGCTGGAAGCTATTTGTAAGTGATATACTATATTTTATCGAATTGAAAATTGACATGTGGCCAAAAGAGGAGAGATAAATATAACTTTTACTTTAACTACTCTTGATTGTTTAGCTAAATATAGCTAGCCATTTTAGCTAAAGTTAAATTTAACTTAGCTATAGCTAGTCTGTTGGAGTTGAGTTTTCCTTCAAAAATAGTTATATATAGCTAAAAATTGAATTTAGCTATTTTGTTGGAGATGCCATAATAAATATTAATGAAGGCATAGGTAGGTGCTTCCGGTTTCCGGTGACTCCTTTATTTATTAAAAAAAAATAAAAACTTAGAATGTCAAATGAGCAATCATATATTACAAAACTAGATATCAATTTTCAAGCCACCTCATCATAGTCTTGTGCTTCAACTTTAGCTATTTGTGTTGCTGGCGTGATGGAGATTCTATCTCAATTACAGATGTGTGAAACAATATTCGCCTCTTTGATTTGTTGTCTAGTCCCTTGTGTGAAACAATACTGTTCAAGAAGAATGTAACAAATCTTGGATAAAAATAAAGTGCTTCACATTTTCCAAATAATTGGTTTTGCAAAGGTCTATCTCGATCAATTACGGACGTAGTTATATATGCAAAATTCACATCTTTGATGCGTTGTCTAGTACCTTGTGTGAAACAAAGGTAAAAAATCTTGGATTAGGATAAAGTGCTTCAGTTTCCCAAATAACTGGTTTTGCAAAACAAACAAAGAGTCTATATATGCTTGCCTATGGAAACAAAACTTTTCAGCTTCTTGGGTTTCTTTTTAACCTCTTGAAGGAAACCCAAAGATTGATATCAAGATTCTCCAACATATTTAAGCCTTTGCCCGATCATAAATTTTGTTGACTTTGACTAGGCCTGACCCTAAGCCTACAATTCAAGGTAGGGCCGACCCTAACCCGGTCTATAATGACCCCTAGTACCACGAGTATGGTACATGGTTTTGGAGGTTTGGGAGTGGTTCTTCAAAAGGAGAGAGGAGAGTTACTGTTGGTGGTTTCCTTTTAGAGCTGTTGCCACAAAATTATATGCTGCTGCATCAATTCTTCATGTTTTACTTTAAGCTGACATCCATTAATCACATATAATTTTGGATTGGTTAAAGCTTTGAAGAGTGATGCGTTAGATTGGTCAATGAAATGTACTTTAGAGAAAGAAGTGAGAACCATTTTTCACTTCTTCACCACAAATATATTTATATGTACACCATGTAATAAGACAATGCATGTATTAGATAAGAAAACGCTTTTGTTTCCTGTATTTCAGGTTTGGGTCAGTGATGAATCACAATGGCTATTATCGGTATTTATATATGATGTAACAATCCCAATTGTGTAACAAATGCAATTTTTTTTTTTTTTTGAAAGCAAGTTGAAAGCCTGAAACGGCTGCCCTCAAGCCTTAATTAATGAAACTGCAGAATACACCGAGGAGGAGTCTCCATTAAATCTATGTATTATAACAAACCATCAATTAGTAAAGAGTGCACGACTGCTCTATTTTTTAAAAGGTAGTTTCAAGATTTTATTTTGTTAATAAAACAAAGAAGAATGGAAATTTTCAAAATATGTTTTTACCTAAATTAGCTATAAAATAACAAAAAAGTAAAAAAAGTAAAAAAGTAAGTGTGCAACAGTAAAAACAAAGGAGTGATACTATGCGATGCAGAGGGAGTGAAATCCAGCATTTGATATGGAGAGCTGTGTTTACGAGTGAGCTCTGAAGTCTGAACACTCTTCTCAGATTCTCAGTCTAAAAAACTTTGAGAGCTTATTAGACGACAACAGACGCTACAAAACGACATGAACGACGAGAGCCTCCGGCAAGATTTGGACCCCCAAAGCGATCAGAGCTCCGATTACCTCCCACCTCAGCCCCACCACCCTCTCCCTTCCCAACCCCAACCCCAACCCCACCCCCAGCCTCGCCGGCCACGTGGCTTCGCCGCCACAGCCGCAGCCGGCTCGGTGGGCCCCGTCTCTCCCTCCTCCACCAAGGGGGGAAGGAGAGAGAGGGAGAAGGAGAAGGAGCGGACGAAGCTCCGAGAACGCCTCCGCCGATCGATCACCAGCCGTATGCTCGCCGGACTCCGCCAGTACGGCAATTTCCCCCTGCCTGCGCGCGCAGATATGAACGATGTGCTCGCAGCTCTGGCGCGTGAGGCCGGCTGGGTCGTCGAGACTGACGGCACCACTTATCGCCAGTCTCCACCTCAAATTGTGAGTATAAATTCATTTCCGCTTATCCTCATTCCTCTTCAAACTATGGAATCATTTCTGTAATCTCGAAATTTTTCGAAACAGGGAGGAGCGTATTCGATGAGCTTGAGGTCAGTGGAGACTCCAGTGTCAGGTGTTAAAGCACCGTTGGAGTGTCATCCATCATCAGTAGTTAGAATTGATGAGAGTTTGTCTCCGGCTTCGCTTGATTCTGTTGTGATTGGGGAGAAGAATGAGAAGTTTTCGAATAGTAGTCCTGCCATGAACTCTGTAAATTGCTTAGAGACTGATCAGCTCATGCAGCACATTCCTTCTGCTGCAGGGTTTGCACCTGCCCCATACGTCCCTCTCTATGTGACACTTGCAGTGAGTGGTTTTTACCCCAAGCTTAGTTTAGATTCTCATTGTTGTGTTTCGATTGCTGGTTCAAATTCTGATACTTGTTTCACTGTATTTTCAGATTTTGTAAATATGGTTTTTAACTGCTACAATCGTTGGGCTTGTTTGTCAGACTGGTTTCGTCAACAATTACTGCCAGTTGGTTGATCCTGAAGGGTTAAGACAGGAGCTGACTCATATGCAATCGCTAAATGCGGATGGTGTTGTTGTGGATTGTTGGTGGGGTATTGTTGAATGCTGGAGCCCCCAGAAATACGATTGGTCCGGTTATAGGGGTCTATTTAACATTGTACGCGAGTTCAAGCTAAAATTACAGGTACCTCTCCCTCATTCATTTGCTCATTTATAATTTTTTTTTGTTTGCATGTGTGTATGTGTTTTTTTTGCTACATAGCCAATACATAGAACTATTTTAGGTGAGTAGAATCATGAATGAGAATTTTCGGAATGACCTTCAATTTGAACAAACTAATATCCGTTTTGGTCATGTTGCATTAGACAATGAGATCATTTATTTGCTATAAAGACCAAATCAGAGCCACTAGTGTCCTATGTGTAAAAGAGCAGCTGAATGCTTGAATCATGTGTTGCTCCATTGTCTTGGAAACTTGTTGAGTTTTGGCTGTTGTAATTTGGTTAAGGAATAATGGGAATTTCGAGGAGCACAACGAGATAGGGTGGAAGAGTTGAGGGAATAAGATGGTTATTGGCCTTCTGTGTGGGCTTTTAGGGGGTGTAAAGTCTGTCATCCATCTTGTGGAACTGGAAGGCAGCTATCAGCTAGTCTTTTTCTGAGTTGCATGCTGTGTATTGTATTGAGTTCTTCTAAATTTTATTCGTGTTTGGACTTCTTATCAAGAGTTTTTGGGCTTCTCAAGTTTGTCTTAATAAGGTTTGTTTCTTCAAAAGAAGTCCTCTTGCTTTTTCTTTCATATGACAAAAAGTATGTAGGGAGGTAAATGTGAACTGAAACTCTCCGAGCTCATGTAATACTACCCTGATGTGTGACAGATATTCGTTCTTTGGAGGCTGTAAAAATGGCATGGTCTTATAGAGATGGGTTTTTTTTTTTTTTTTTTTTGGGTGGTGTGGTCAGAGATGAACAAAGAATCTTTGCAGAAGCTAGGGGTCAGGATGTGGATCAACTATGGGATAGTTTTCATTCTTGGGGTTCTCTATGGGTGCTGGTTTCATCACAGCTTAGAGACTCTTTTTAGGCTATTCTTTATGATTGGAATGCAGCTATGATTTTGATTTTGTTGAATGGTTGTTTTAAATTGTAAATCATTTTGTTTGGTAGTCCAGTGGAGTCTTTCGCGTCTGTGTGGGATTTGCTTCTTTTGTTAATAAAAGTTTGTATTATCCAAAAGGAAAAAAAAAGTAGTAAAAAAGGAAACTTGATGGTAATTTGGGATTCCTTATTAGGTTCTATTCAATGGAAATAGGTCATTTATTTTTTCTTTTCTATGAGAAACAAGAAATTTGAGAAAGACTGAAAGTACAAGATAATAGAGGAGCAGTCTCTTAAACACCACAAAACATCAACTAAACACATATGCTGGTATTTTGATATCGCTTAGTTGCCAATGCAATTTGGGCCAAGGTAATGTTGTTTATGAAATAATATAAGCATTTCTCAAAGCAATAAAGTTCTTCAGATTCTGAAAATATTAAATGATAATATAAGCATTAGTTGCCATCCAATGCAATTTGCGCCACGGTAATGTTGTTTATGAGATAATGTAAGCATGTCTCAAAGCAATGAAGTTATTCTGATTCCGAAAATGTTTAATGATAAAACTGTAAAAGAGCAGCGCTATCTAATGTCCTTTTATGTGGTGGAACAGTGAAACTAATGCGTGTGAACTTTAGAATGGTTTTTATTTCCTTGTTTGGTGAGGCCCTTTATCATTCTTAAATTTGTGTGGAATTCTTTTTCATAGTAACATCTCTTGGGATCTCTGGTTTTGATAAAATTTAAGTTGCTGGACACTTAAGTTTCATTTTGTTGAAACTCCTGCCCTCTTTTTTCAACAGTATACTTATCTCAGAACACTAAATTTGCGGAAGGCTCTGTGAATGAAGCTCATCCTGTCACCTGTTTAGTTTATTTTTGCGAATGAATGTCTGATATCTGATATCTGTTATTTTGTGGGGTAAAAGGGAAAGACTGAGTAATAATATTTATATTTTACATTTCTCCTTGTCTGTTTTGTTGGTGTATAAAATTTTCATGCACCTTGTTGGGTTAGGTAGTTGAAAATGCATCACCACTTAAATATTTCATGTATTCCGCTACAATATGCTATTGGTGTAAACAAGTGAGCAAGTATAGGGTTGTGAGATGCATTCTTGCTACCTCATTATTTTATAACCTGAGGATTGTTGATTTTGAATTGCTCATATTCTGATTGCATCACTTTCCAGTTTATTGATGAGTGGTTTGTGAAATAATTTATTGAAGGTTGTAATGGCATTTCATGAGTATGGAAGAAGCGAGTCCGGTGAAGCCCTTATTCCTCTTCCGAAGTGGATTTTAGACATTGGTAAAGAAAACCAGGACATATTCTTTACAGATCGAGAAGGAAGGAGGAATACTGAATGTCTATCCTGGGGCGTCGACAAAGAGAGAGTTTTGCATGGAAGAACTGGTGTTGAGGTATGAAACTATACACTTCTGAGCTGTTATGTAGCTATCCATTTAGTACAACTTTTCTTTTGGTTCACCTTTATCATCCTCTTTTGTATTTCCCTGTATCATTTCTTCTTTTACATCGTCTTCTATCCCCTCAGTCACTACGAACAGTTTATTGTTATGTACCATTTTTGTTTTCTTATTTCGGCTTCGTTTCTAAGTTCAAACTTTTTTTACCTCTTGATTTGTTTTGATCTTTGCTATTCAACATTCAGGTCTATTTTGATTTCATGAGAAGTTTCCGTACCGAGTTTGATGACTTGTTTGGTGAGGGTCTTATTTCTGCTGTGGAGATTGGACTTGGAGCTTCTGGGGAGCTAAAGTATCCTTCCTTTTCAGAAAGGATGGGATGGAGATATCCTGGTATCGGCGAGTTTCAGGTATCAAGTAAAGCTAACCCAGGGCATCTATTCCTTTCTCTTCGTGAAGTTGTTGTAAATCCATACATTCTGCAGTTTGAAATATGAAGTGAAGAAAATAAACAGGCAAAATAAAAGGTCATGATTGACAGTTTTATTTCTTTTCAGTTTAAAACTACTCTTTCCCTGTTTACATGTGTTATAGTGACAGTCATCATAAAGTTTGTAGCAATCATTTACCATAATGTGTCGTTGGTTTTTAAAAAAGGCTTGCTTCTGTCATCTTCCTTCAAATATAGTTTCTGCACTCCAATTATCTTAAAGAAATTCTAAATTGCGTTCTTGCAGTGTTATGATAGATACCTACAACAAAGTCTGCATAAAGCAGCAAAATTGCGTGGGCACTCATTCTGGGCTAGAGGACCAGATAATGCTGGTGAATACAATTCTCGGCCACATGAAACTGGCTTCTTCTGTGAGCGTGGTGATTATGATAGTTACTATGGACGCTTTTTCCTTCATTGGTATGCCAAGACACTAATTGACCATGCAGATAATGTCCTATCTCTTGCAAGCCTTGCCTTTGATGAAACAAAAGTAATTGTCAAGGTATGAATCAGGTCTATGCTCTATCCAGTGCCATCTGTTCTAAGTATTGTGTTATGCTCTCTAACTTCCCTTCACTCCTTTTTTCTTGAAAAAACCCGTAACTAGGGCCGACTAGCCTGTGTACAGTAGCAATACTTTTATGTGAAGGATATGAAAGGAAAATAGGTCGGAACATCTCAATTCCTTGTTTGGTGTTTAACATAGGTCAGTTATAAAAGGAATGTATCAGTTCTGTATAACTCAACTTTTCTGTTCTAAGAGGAAAGGAGGGATTGAAGCAACAGAAATAATTTTCCATAAATTTTATAAAGTTTGCTAATTAACTTAGGAAGTTAGGTAATTCTTCTCTTTGTTTTTTTGGCTCCCTCTCATGCAAATATGGAAGGTTAAAGTGCCTCCTATTGTACAAATTTTAGCTTAGCTAATCGCTTATGGTAAGTTCATTACATAGGATATGGTTCCGAGAAGACGGCCTTTTTAGTGTCTTTCACCTCACTGCTGTTTGATGCTTAAAAGACCATCTGAAATTTCAAATTAGATGTTGCTCTGTTCTTGTGGTAAAAGTTTTTATTGAATATGAACTGGAATTAAATGGGCTCTGTAATGCCCTAATGTGTGAGAGATAGAAGTTCTTTGGATATGTTCTGTTTGTTCTTTGTAATGCCTCATCTTCTTTGTATTTGTTTATTTGGTTATTGAAGGTTGGTTTCTCATAAAAAGTAAAATAAAATAAAAAATTAAAAAGTGAGGTCAGAGAAGAGTTTTAGTGGATGGCTCTGTAAAAACACTATAAAAAACTTTTGATTCTTTTCTTCTAAAAAGATTCCTAGAAGTAAAATGAAGGGTGTTAAACTCCCAAACACACTATGACAATCACCGTCCAAGTTAAAAAGCAAATCCATAATCTGGTTCTCTGTACTATTCATGGACATGAGTCTGTCTCTCTTTGTTTTATGAGTTTCGGACCATCATAACACCAAAACAAAAGGAAGTGAAGAGTGGTCCGTAAACTGTACAACCCAACATTTTATGTTTGAACCACTGTTTGGGATGCGTGCAATAGTTTGTTTATGTGTGCAACCCATCATCATTCTCCAACTCCAGTTTCCTTGCAACTTGCAAGTACACACATGTTGTACTCCGATAGCTCTGTCATGCTCGTGACTCCTAACAAATAGTTCTTGCCTGTCTGGAAAATGTAATGTATTTTGGATCCAGTGTTGCATGCATTTCCGGAGAATATGTGATGATACTTCTTTTAGTCTCATAGTGAAACTTAGTGGTATGGAGATTTATTATGTTCAGTTTGGTCAGAAGATCCCAAACACCAGACCTAGAATGGTATAGAGATGTTTTAAGCTTAAAAGATCAGACATTTTGTCATTGTTTTCAACTGAATAGGTTAACCAAAGAACTGAACCAAGTGTCATGTCTTTTTGGTGTCCTCTTGTGAAGTCCTTATATCACAATGATTAGAACTGAAAGAAAGATGCCGCTCTGCAGGTTCCTGCTGTTTATTGGTGGTACAAAACACCTAGCCATGCGGCAGAGTTAACTTCTGGGTACTATAATCCTAGAAACCAAGATGGGTACTCTCCAGTGTTTGAAGTTCTGAAGAAACATTCAGTGACGGTTAAGTTTGTTTGCTCGGCACCAAATGATGGTGATGAAGCATTGGGTGATCCAGAAGGTTTGAGTTGGCAGGTGATGGACCTTGTTCCTTGGCTCTGTAGCCGTTTATAATTCTGTATTGCTAGTAGCCTAGGTCTATTCTGAGTGAACCCTAGAGTTCCCTTGTATTTGAAAGGCACAGAACTCAGTATTACATTTTGAAGTTGCCAGGTTTTAATACAAATAATTGTGTTTGCTTAGTTGCGGATATGCTTAAAAGTAATCAATTCAAGTGACTAGATTCTCATTTGTTCCTACAGGTTTTAAATTTAGCTTGGGATAGAGGATTGACTGTGGCTGGGGAAAATGCACTGTCATGCTATGATAGAGAAGGGTGCATGAGAATTGTTGAAATGGTGAAGCCAAGAAATGATCCTGATCGCCACCATTTCACATTCTTTGTATATCAGCAACCATCTCCTCTAGTTCAAGGGACAATTTGCTTTTCGGAGTTGGACTTTTTCATCAAGTGCATGCATGGTGAGTATTCTCACGGAGCAATCTGATTTGGCCGGAACTCAATTTAGTGGGTGTGTTTTGATAAGAAATTGACTGGTATTTTAACATCCCATAATATCAAATTGTTGATTTGTTCCCTTTTCTTATGATTTTCAGCATGTGCTTCCTTGACACTTGACACCAAAATGTATTGCACACTTTCTTGAAGCCCTACAATTATTCTACTCAGTCAAAAGTTAAATTCATTGCATCATCAAATATTCTTTAGAAGTAGGAGACTTGAACACTCCATGCACGGTTTCTTGAAATATCCTTGCCAATTATACTTACCCGAGGTCAAATTGCCTGATATCTTTTGAGGACTATGATAAGAAGATTAAGGCCGAACTTCCTTGATTTGTAATAACCTACTTGTCTAAGTAGTCAATAAATGACTAGATGCTACAGCATGTCTTAACTCGGGTTCTTTTGTTGAACTTCAGCTACTATTGGCCCATATCTTGAGTTTTTCACCTTTAAGTTAATTTGGGATTACATTTGCAAGATTTTTACGTTTACATTTTGCAGGTGACATGGCTGGGAATATAGTGTCGTGTTAGTATAAAGAATTGACTTTCGTGGGAGAATGTAACCAGAATGGATCTCAATTGCTGGTGCCGGTAGTATCATGCAAAGCTAAAGTAGATAATGAACAGTGATGGTTCAATTGGGATAAAACCACTGGTTGCAACATGTCTTGGGCTTCGATATGATTGGTAGAACGGTAGAACACATTCACTTGATCTTGTATCTTTATCTTTTGTATTTCTTATCTAAACAAGGCAGTTTTAGAAATTAGGCAGTTGGTACATAGTTGTTCATGGTAAGATGTAAGGAGTTTTATGTTTAGGGTTCCTGTAGCTATATGGTTGTATCAAAATGGCAGATTTAGCCAGGTAAACAAGTTTGTTAGCGATCTAATTTCAGATGGTTTGCATTTGCAATTGCATAGTTTGACATTTGAATTTGCGAATAACAATGGTAATATTTCAAAGTAAGAGGAACAAGTGAAGCATTCTTTGGCTCAGAGTAATAGATAAGCAATATAAGCTTTCTATCAAACTCAGAGAAAAGCAAAGTTGCTTCTGAAGGCTTTTGACACTAACTGAACCCTTGCGGCTTTCTGGTTTGCTATCCTAGGTCCAAACGCCCAACTTTTTTGCAGCGGTGCCTATGCTCACAATCTCGGTGATGTTGGCGAAGCTTCTTGTTGCTCAACTGGAGCAGTTCCTGTCCAAACCATGGGTTGTTAGCGGCTCTGGTGGTTGCTGCAATTTTGACGGTGCCCCACATTTCTGGGGTGAATTGTTCGCAACCAAAGCAAACAAACAAAGAATTCATCACTAAGGTTCTCATTCATTGAGCGAAGTTTTATATTGATAATTCTAGCTTCATAATTTATGTCTTTCATGGGTTTAGCTATAGCGATTCAACAGATACCTCCAATGTTAGCACTAGTTGCTTGGGGAGGGGGTGTAATCAAGGAACAGAACTTCATTTTACCATCAAAGCTGTGTTTTGCCAAACAGTGAGCAGCCATATTACTTTCCCTAGGAAAATGTTTCAGCTTCACCTCTTCAAAACTACAAAGCAAATAATTAAAGCTCTCTAAAAGAGCTCCCAAGGAATGCAGCTCGAAATTACCAGATGAACAAGAACTGCAGAATCAGAATCAACCTCCAACTCACTACTGTTGCAGTCGGCCATGCAATTTCAGAACAATATGCAGGCCCCAAGCTTCTGCATAAGCACTAGCTCAATACCAAGATTAGCCATAAAACCCTTATGCCAGTTCCCATTGTGATCTCTGAGTAGACCTCTAGCTCCAATTTTTCTTGAGTGCATAAGCCTAGTTCCATCAATCTTCAGTTTACTCGTCCTCGGGAGACTCTTTGCAAGAAAGAAAATTTAGACAAAACAATCATCCATGGTTTGAATTCTATTTTGAGCATAGTGCCAATCATCGGAAGCACTAATAATCATTAGCAGGATTATGATGCTTGCAGAAACCATTATCAAATACTTGCTTATTCCTTCACTTCCAGTTATACCAACATATGAACACAAAGAAATTGCACCAAAGCATGGCCATTAGAACACTTTTACAGTGCAGATTGGCACGGCTGAAAGCCATCCTTTCTGGTCCATACTGGAAGTATTTCTAACCAAAGTAGGCCACAAGAATAATATCTGGATGAGAATTGCTCCTCAACAAAACTCTCTGGGAAACTAGGTCGTAACACGTAGTACATTGATCAGAAGCTTTGACTGAGTAAACAATCCAAAGGAAAGTTTTGAGCTTAGAAGCACTCCGTAAGCTCCACATGATCATTAGCAGGATTATGATGCTTGCAGAAACCATTATCAAATACTTGCTTATTCCTTCACTTCCAGTTATACCAACATATGAACACAAAGAAATTGCACCAAAGCATGGCCATTAGAACACTTTTACAGTGCAGATTGGCACGGCTGAAAGCCATCCTTTCTGGTCCATACTGGAAGTATTTCTAACCAAAGTAGGCCACAAGAATAATATCTGGATGAGAATTGCTCCTCAACAAAACTCTCTGGGAAACTAGGTCATAACACGTAGTACATTGATCAGAAGCTTTGACTGAGTAAACAATCCAAAGGAAAGTTTTGAGCTTAGAAGCACTCCGTAAGCTCCACATGAAATTCCATCAAGGAAGGTAGAGAACCAAGGTCATAAATACAATAGTAAACAGATTTAGCTGTGAAGCAGCAATTAGGGGCACCTCCTGCAACTTGAACAACAGGATCACAACCATCAAAGCCAGAAAGAGAAGAAATTAAAGATTTTTTGAATGATCATATGGCAGAACATTGAGTTCTTGTTCGTCTAGAACTTCACAGTAGAGCCATACCAACCCTCCAAATCAGACCTTGCCTCCTAGCAATTTAGCTCCATAACTGATATTTTTCCAGGTCCTATCTAGAATCTAAAAGGACAATTTTAATGCTATCAAGCACAGTTTTAGGTATTTCTCCTGAAAGACAGAGTTCCAAAGACAATTATCCTGCTGGCAGTGCAGCCAGATTCATCTCTTCAGTTTTCTTGATTCCCAAGGCAGCAAAGGCTTTAGGTTTACAAAATAAGTCTGTTTCACCAAATGGACTTCCTTCTTATCCTCAATCTCTCCCCACAGGAAGTTCATATATATTTAGCTTGTCAAGCTTTTGCCTCACCTTTCAAGGAAAAAATCAAACAGCTCCAGTAACAATTTCCAGTATAGTTTGTGTAACCAGATCACTGTTGAGAAGTCTTGCCCTGATAAGTTGAGCAACATTTGAGGTCAAGTGCTTAACTTTGAAAATTCAAAGGACATTGTTCGATCCCCCATCAATACTAGATGACAATGTATCTAAGCAAATGGAAAACAAATTGAATTTGTTCCCCCTCAAAAAAAAAAAAAAATTCAGTCTTGATACATTATGCACAATAGTCTATCTTGACTTGAAATGGTGAATGTTAGTAAATAGTAGCAATCTATTTGAAAATCTATGAAAGAAGCATATATGCATTTGATTAATCTCAAATATCAAACTTTTACGACTATTCTAACAAATATAGAACAAAAGGAATGAGCAATGAACTGGCCTACTTGCAAAGAGAATGTTGATGACAGTTCTAACTCAGGTCCTCTCCCAGCTCCTCCACAGCTTCATGCTCAACTCATGTCCAACTGCTACATATGAGTTCAAATTTTATTACAAATGTAGAAATATCAGATTAATGAAATTTTAGTACAGTCTATGCACTGGACAAGCATATTGGTTGTTATCCAGCTAGAAACTGGTGTCCGCCACCCCCGGAAGCAATGGGTAGATCCGAAGATACTTTCCAAACAACCCTATCACTTTTTTGTAATTAAAAAAAAAAAAATCCATCACATTTTGAAGTCTTTTTTACTTCTTATAATGTTCCTGCATATATATATATTGACATTTCTGTTGAGTACGAAGGAATATCTTTGCAAGGCAAAATAACTCTCTCACCTAACCATTTGAATTTGCCTGATTGCTTCCTCCTACTCCGATGGTTTTGCCACGATCTTCTAATACCTGGCCTCTTCTTTCAACTCCCAAACCCTAAATGTATCAAAATGATACCCGCATCTAACCATGCACATGAGCAAACGCCCTCCAGACACACCTTTTACCACTATATATAATAATCTCCGTAATAGACAATTATTGTGGTAGATTGGCTAGCTCCTTGATGAAGTCATGAAACGACATTTAGCAATATTATCAGTTTATCACCACGTACTGATGGAGACTTACATCTATGATAAAAGACTGACAGTCTAACACAACCAATGCAGTCAAACAGAACACAAAGAGAGGGTTTGGGAATTTCTCACTCTCATATATTTCTCATCTCCTGAATTGGAGTATATATATATATATAGAAGTTATAGAGTTCTACTAGGAAACTAATTACAACGTGATATTCTGTCCTTAATTATACACAAATATTCTCTCCTTGATTACACAATCTTAATCAATCCACATTTACCACAATAAATGGGATACCAATCCCATGACTCACGCTAACACTCCCCCTCAAGTTGGAGCATACAGATCACGGATCGTGAGTCATAAAATGCCTTACTAAATATTGCCTTTGTAAGAATGTCTGCCAACTACTCCTCAGTAGGTACAAAAGGAAATGAAATAATTTGACCATCCAACTTTTCTTAATGAAATGTCTATCAACCTCCACATGCTTCGTTCTGTCATGCTGAATCGGATTATGAGTAATTTCAATAGCAGCTTTATTATCATAATATATATAGAGGCATCGCCTTCTTCTGTTTGAACCTCAAATATCTCAACAAGTGCCTCAACCACAACATCTCACAAACTCCACCAGCCATTCCTCTATACTTTGCTTCAGCACTGGAACAGGCTACCACCTTTTGCTTCTTGTTTTTCCAAGTAACCAAATTACCACTCACAAACGTAAAGTAGCCTGAAGTAGACCTTCGATCAATAATACAACCTGCCCAGTCTGCATCTGTATACCCACAAACATCTAAGTTGGAGAACACCAACCCTCTACCTGGAGCAGATTTTAAGTACCTCAAGATTCGAATTACAGCTTTCATATGAGCTTCACTAGGATTATGCATAAACTGACTCACAACACTAATTGCATAAGCCAAATTTGGTCTAGTGTGTGACAAATAAATCAATCTCTCAACTAACCTTTGATACCGTGGGTACTTGATCCGGATATTCTGCTAACCGATGATTCTGCTCAATAGGAGTATCAACTGGCTTACAATCAAGCATGCCAGTCTTTGCTAACAAATCAAGGACATACTTTCTCTGACTCAACATAATACAATCCTTCCCTCGAGCAACTTCAATCTCCAAGAAATACTTCAAATTTTCCAAGTATTTCATCTCAAATTTTGAGGACAACTGATTCTGCAACTTCTTAATCTCCTCTGAATCATTACCTATCACCACCATGTCATCAACATAAACAATCAAGGCTGTAACCTTACCCTTCTGATGCTTAAGGAATAAGGTGTGATCCGGGTTACTCTGCCTATATCCAATTCTCCTCATAAATGTTGTGAACTGACCAAACCAAGCTCTTGGAGACTGCTTCAAACCATATAGTGACTTCCTTAGTCTACACACCACCTTCTCTCCTGTGGAAGTACCATATCCCGAAGGCAAGTCCATGTACACTTCTTCATTCAAATCTCCATGTAAGAAAGTATTCTTCACATTAAACTGCTGTAGAGTAGAATCAAGATTAGCTGCTAGAGACAGAAGTACCTAGATTTTATTGATCTTTGCAATTGGTGTGAAAGTCTCATCATAGTCCACTCCATACTTCTGAGTATAACCATTTGCCACTAACCTTGCCTTATATCTGTCCACCGACCCATCTGGATTGTGCTTCATAGTATATACCCATCTACACCCAACAATTTGTTTTCTTAGAGGCAATGATACCAACTCCCATGTACAGTTCTTCTCAAGTGCATCCATCTCTACGGCCATCGCCTTTGCCCACTTCTCATCCTTTATTGCATCTTGCACTTTACTAGGAAGAGACACAGAAGATAATTGATTCACAAAGGCTACATATGGTTTAGACAACTTATGGGTCGACACATAATTGGTTACAGGGTACTTAACCTTAGCACTCAAACTCGGTTCATACTTCTTTGGGGGCTGACCACGGGTTGATCGATCTGGCAAGACTTTAATTTGAACTTGTGTAGTTCCATCTAAAGGAACAACACTACTAGACAAAAGAGGATTATTAGACAAACTACTAGACAAAGGAAGATTATTAGACAAACTGCTAGATAAAAGAGGATTATTAGACAAAGGGGAACCACTATATACCTTAGGCGAAGACTGAACAGGAGAGACCACTGATGGAGAGGGAGAGACTGGAGTAGCTGAAGTAGCATGCATATTCTTCAAACTAATGTCTTTAGGCAGTGTATTGTCGACGAGTCGATGCTCCCCCTTCGACGTATCAAAGTCTTTTTTGACCGGTCGAACAGACCCAGTCGACGGATAAAACAAAACTTTTGGAATTGGCTGCTATAGTGGTTCAACGGAATGGCCCTCGGACGAATTTGCGATTTCAAGACTTGTGTTGGTCACTTCCTTGTACTTCTCTTCAAAGAAAACACTCTTCTCCTCCTGACTAGGAGCCGCAGTAGGTGAGAAATAACATGTATCCTCACTGAAAGTAACATCCATGGTGACATAAAACCGTTGGGAGGGAGGATGATAACACGTACTTGTACCCCTTCTGATGAGACACCCGAAAAAGACACACTTAAGGGTCCGAGCATCTAACTTGGAACGTTGGTTCTTATAAAGATGGACATAAGCTACACAACCAAAGACACGGGCAGGAAGGGTATTGAGAGATGGAATGGAGACATGACTAGACAAAACCTCAAATGGAACACGACCTTGAAGAGAGGGAGATGGGAGACGGTTAATAAGATGGGAAGCACATAGCACCGCCTCCCCCCAGAGATATTTAGGCATATTGCCACTAAGAAGAAGAGCACGACTCATATCCAAAAGATGACAATTTTTTTGCTCAGAAACCCCATTTTGTTATGATGTTTGAGGACAAGCGGTTTGGTGAACGATCCCATGAGATTGGAAATAATCATGAAAAGAATAGTTAACAAATTCCCCCCCATTATCATATCGAAATTTTTTAATATTAGCATCATATTGGTTATGAACAAGATTATGGAATGCTGTGAAGGCAGAGAAAACAACATCTTTTGACTTAAGCAGAACAACCCAAGTTAATCTCGTAAAATCATCAATAAACAAAACAAAGTAATGCATTCCTTAAAGGGTTGGATGTTTGGAAGGTCCCCACAAATATGAATGAATTAACTCAAAAGGCATAGTACTAGAATGAAAACTCGGAGAATAACTAGACCGATGACTCTTAGCTAAGGTACAAGTCTCACAATGTAAGCTAGACTTATTCCCAAAAACAAAGAGGGCATGGACTTCTTCATGACACCAAAAGACGGATGACCCAAATGCCGATGCCACAACCATAACTCATCCAACCAATCAAAATTCAATGTCAGGGCCACTGGACCTTGCGGTGCTTTTGTCTGTCCTGCGTACATGCAATCCAAGTGAAACAGTCTCCCCCTTAGGTCTCCCTTGCCAATTATCGCCCTAGTGCACAAATCCTGAAAGACAACATACATTGGATAGAATGTTACAGAACACTTGTTTTGTGAGTTCAACTCAGACACAGATAAGAGGTGATGAGATATAGAGGGTACACAGATGACATTATAGAGAATAATAGAAGGCGTAACTTGGACTGACCCAACACCTAAAACTGGAAAAGACTTACCATTTGCATTTGAGACATGTGTTATAGATGGGGAAGACAAAGTGGTAAACAAAGACTTATCACAGATCATATGGTCAGATGCACCAGAATCAATTATCCATGTATCACTACCAATAAAGTCAGAAATATTCAAAGCAACACCAATTTTACCTCGATGTTCCTCAATTAGAGGAACATTACCCTTAGTATGGTCCTGGCCCTCCACACCATAGAAATCAGGTTCTTGCACCAACTGAATTGCCGCTTTGCTTCTTTGATTATTGTTGTCACCTTTCCACCCAGAGTTGTTGGAGTTTATTCTCAGCAATTTGGGACATTGACTCTTGTAATGGCCAATATTTTTGCAAAAGTTGCAAGTCACCTGGTTGTTAAATGGAGCGGGTCCCCTATTGTAGTTCTGATTCGGCTGATAATCCTGATTCTTGGGCCGATACTGAGAATTCCCATTCTGAGGAGACAAGGAGACTGGTGAAGAAGACTTGACCTGAACTGTCAAACTAGAGATTTCGGTGTGAAGGTTCTTCATGGCTGCCTTGTTGGTCAAATCTCCCATTTTTCTTCTTCAAACGGCAACCGAAGCTTCAAGAACAACCAGATTTCGTTGGGTCTAAATAGAATGTCAGAGCTGCTACAGATGACAAAGACAAACTCTTTCAAAGAGTACAAAGGGTGAATGTAAATTTTGCAGCGGAAACAAATGAAACAGAGTCTAGGAAGGATCTCTGCTCTGATACCAAGTCAAACAGAACACAATTAAAGAGAGAGTTTGGGAATTTCTCATACTCATATATTTCTCATCTCCCGAATTGGAGTATATATACAGAAGTTATAGAGTTCTACTAGGAAACTAATTACAATAATTACAATGTGATATTCTCTCCTTAATTATACACAAATATTCTCTCCTTGATTACACAATCTTAATCAATCCACATTTACCACAATAAATGGGATACCAATCCCATGACTCACGCTAACAAATACAACATTCCACTATAATCAATCTACAATGATGTAACTGCTTTACTATCTAGAAAGAATTGTATTTGTTCCTTGCTGGGTATAATGCAACCAGCTCACTCCATTTATGAGTTTCACAAAAGAAGATCGATCACAACATGCATGAAAGTCCTCCAGATCACTCTTTGCCATGTGACACCCTTCATTGGATCAGATGCCAGTTAAGGTTTTTTGAATTTGATAGTTGTCATTCTTCAACAGTTCAACTTCAGTCTATCCTGCAAATTAAGACACACATGCATGCATGCTAGTCTTTGATCATCTTCCAGCAGCATGGCTCATGACTCCTAGCTTGTATATGGAAAATGTGATCGAATTTGTGTTGCATAAAGGAGTTTCAGAACAGATATTGGAAATATGCAGTTGGTAATTAATAAAAAGTAGTAGTTCAAGTCACATGTAGGGAACTTTCTGAAATCTCAATGCACCTTACTGAAACATCACCAAGTATATATATTTGATCCCAGCAAACGGTACCTCAAAGGTAATCGGATATGAAACTCAACTAGCTAGATACAAGAGTAAAAAGAAGTTTGGAAATACATCAGGCACTCATACAGATCAAACTTGATACAGAATTATTGAAGTCATGACTGAAGTCAGCAAACCACTAATTAGCACCACTTTAGTTATGCCTAAAATGGTGCTAATTAGTGGCTCCTAAACTGGTGCTAATTAGTGGTTTGCTGACTTCAGTCATGGCTTCAATAATTCTGTATCAAGTTTGATTAGTATTAGTGCCTGATGTATTTCCAAACTTCTTTTTACTCTTGTATCAAGTCTGTAGTTATTGCTGTATTTTAGATCAGGTTTTGTTTCTTTGGATAAGTGTTGCCCTTTACACTTCTTCTTGCCTTATATTAATTAAGTCTAGTAAAGTGGCTGTGTATGAACAAACTTGTAATCAGGGCCAGTCCTGAGAATTCAGAGACCTAGTGCAAAAATTTGACAGAGACCTTATGTTCATTGCATAATGATTTTTAAAAAAAAATGGGTACAATAAAAAAAATGTTATGACAAGATCATTCAATAATATAAAAATTATTTTCAAACAACTAATCAAAATAACTAAGAAAGTTTCAAATAATGTCTCTTTTATAAGGTTAATAAAAACCTAGTAACAAAAGGAAAAAAAAATCTGATTTGCTGACACCAAAAAAAAAATCTACTAACAAAAGGAAAAAGAAAATCCTAAACCCTAAAGGAATGTGAGATTTTTTTACAAGAAAAAGAGAGAAGAAAAAGAAAATCAGGGACACGGAGAGAAAGAAAAAGGAAGAAAAAAAGAAAAAAGGAAGATTAAAAAAGAAAAAGAGAAAAGAAAAAAAAATCAGGGACACTGAAGGTTTAAAAAAAAAAAAAGGAATAGAAAAGAAGATTAAAAATGGAAGTTTGAGATTCAAAGTTTCGAACCCGTGACAAGGATATAAAAACCCGCGCCCCGTGACAAGGATATAAAAACCCGCGCACGCCTTGGCTAGCCTACCAACTGGACTACACAAGATTATCTACATATATGGGGAACTAAATTAATTATATTCATTTATACCTATATATACTCGAAACTCAAAGTCGGAGGCCTCCAATTTTCGGAGGCCTTGTGCGGCGGCACTACCTGCACACCCTCAGGGCCGCCCCTGCTTGTAATGCCTCTTGGTGGTTCATGTGAATCCGATCTTTCTGGAAAAGGGATATGGATCCTCCATTCCTCCCCTAGATGCAATTTCTTCAACTTAGATCTTCAACTATACTTAATGCTACATGTCCAACACAAATCCTATCAAGGTGTCTATGACCATTATTTGCCAAGTGCCTCCAAAAATTTAGTACTTTGCTGCGAACAAAAATGTGAATACACAAGAAAGTCGAAGGGCCAAAAAAAATTTATTCGCCTTGGACCCCCGGAAACT
Organism: Rosa rugosa; assembly: GCF_958449725.1. Classification (NCBI taxonomy): domain Eukaryota; kingdom Viridiplantae; phylum Streptophyta; class Magnoliopsida; order Rosales; family Rosaceae; genus Rosa; species Rosa rugosa. The sequence goes on from NC_084823.1 coordinate 31,796,066, forward strand.
CAGTGCTGGACATGCCATTTTTTGAAATTGTACCGTAGACGAATGGATCACGGATAGAGAATAAACTGTCAGCTTCTGTCTTTCACCAACCAGATCGATTATTCTTGATCACAACCACTCGATTACAAGTCAATTTTCTCAACTCCATTATTGATTCTGGTTTAGAATTTGGATAATGCAGCCCTTGTTAATTGACCTGACTTTTTTTTTTTTTTTTTTGTTAGACATACGGACACATATATATGAACTAATAATTATACTATAGCACATGCATTCTATAAATAAATTTCTCTTGGCACATAATTTGTTCGTGATATATTACCAACTTTTCGTTGAAATTAATGTTTGGCATGTTAGTGACGTACGTAAGTGTGATGTTACAACACCCAAGCTTATCACCACACACTAATAAAGTTGCCAATACAAAGAAAGGCTCACTTGGCAGGCATTCAATTCCTTATCTACTTAACTGATTCCAGCTAGCTTAGAAGTTAGAACTCCTACCTTCCAAACTTGATAGTAACAGAAGCTTAACTAATCTCATAGTAAGGGAAAAATCTAGACTGTACAGTCTATATAGTACATGAAAGCGTAACTACTCGCATGTATATTTCTCAAATGCATATATATATATATATATATTTTGAGAAGGTGATCATGCCACGGATCATTAGGAAGTTGTAGAACTATTTTAGGTTTAATTTGGTAGGATTTGTCTCAACCTTTCATTTAAAGTTATTGTCATGGGTGCAGCTTCCCAATTTTCATTTTTGTTGGTATTGTCAAGAGATTTAGTCTAGTCTCCATCTTTGTAATTGTTTCTTTCTATTTGAATAAAAACTCCTTATTTTATCGAGGTTCATAAAATAAATAATATTTTCTCATTATAAAACAAAGAGCATCTTTAGCAGACTCTCTATTCTGGCTCCTTAGCTATTTTGGAGAGCATATTTTGTTTTTTTTATCTATTTTAGCAGCTGCACCAGACTCCTAAGTGGCTCTCCATTATAGCTTTTAGCTATCTCGCTCCTAAATATAGAGAGCGAGATGAAGCTCTCTATAATTTAAAACATTCTTTTTGAGTTATTTTATGTAATTTATAAATATATTTAAACTAATTATCTTCATTTAAACAATAAATAAATTCAAAACTAGCTAAAATAGAGAGTACTGATGTAGACGTATTTCTAAAGCAGCTAGCCAAAATGACTTTTTAGCTACTTTGGTTAAAGTTGACTGAAAAATGGCTAGCATTGTTAAAAATGCTCTAATTGATGTGTACATATTCAATTTCATTCTAAATAGAGAAGATGTGGTATCTTCAAAGAAAAAAGAAAGAAAAGATTGAGGAGGATTTAATGTACCGACGTGCACTTGTACCGACATAAACGGTGCATAGAATAATTTCCAAGAAAAGATTACAAGACTGTCACTCATTGTTGGAAATTTTGTTTTCATTGATTGTTAATGCATTAAACTAGCTCTTTGCTCATGACTGTTATCCCTCAAATAATTAATTGATCGATCGAACCAAGTTGTGCAAATTGGAGGTGCATTTTGATGTTTTCAGCCATACAATAATACGTGATCAATATCTTTAATTAGTTTCAAAGTTTGGTGAGCAAACCGCTAATAAACTTGGATTTTGATTTGAATTAGAGTCATTACTAGGCCGATTGAGATTGAATTTGGTCCTATTCAATTCTTATAATGGTTATAATTCTTGGGTTGCTACTTGCTCATAACCTCTTAAATTAGCCAAGACTCATGATTAAGACATACAAGTCATACTTTATTACTGATTAATGATTACACGACTATTTTTCAAAAATTAGCGATATAAGATAAGTTTATTATCTTTAGTGGACTCACACCAACCAAAACCATCAATCCTAGCCTTTTCTTTTCTTTTCATTTTCAGGAAAAAAGAAAGGAAACCCTTGTTGGACTAGCCGCCATACATGAACAAAGAAGATGATGAATCTCACCCTAAATTAATTAAAACCATTTCTTGGATGACAGGTTTGGAACAAGACTAGTGCCTGGCCTGCCTCCATGCTCATAAGATTATTAAGTGTGGGGAAAACTAACGATGGCATGACGCTGATGGGTGTTCGATTATCTTCATGTGCATATAATACATTTGTCTAACTGTGATTTGGATGCTTCACCTCACTCACCAGTCACCGCCAATCACGTGTTATGTCCAAAGCGGACTGTGGCGCCCTCATGACGATCCAATGGTGCTGCCCAGCTAGCTGCACTTTCGAAGGTTGTTAACCTTTTGAGGTTCAATAACAAACATAGACGAAATGTGTTGCTTCCTTACTCTGGCTTTACGTCAGTTCCCAAACGGCAAAGTTGGCTCAACAACATTGTGTAATCGAACGCCGAACCCTTATCTAAGGGCAACTACATACAGAACAAATTATGGTTTTGAACCCTTCTCTCTCCAAACTATGTTCACCTCAGAATTTTTCCACTTATTCCATCACTTCAAGGATTGGTTGGTGTTCTGATATGAGACGTTATTTCAATATCAATTTGGTGTGCTCCTGCACTATACGTGGTTCTTATGAAAAGAATAAAATTTAAGGCTCTCTGATGATAAGTTTACGGATTGATTGAACTCAAATTTCAAGTCACCTTGCATAGCTTAATTTTTAGGCGAAGGCGTTATCCACCACGATTGTAACATTCACCTAGGTAGCTTTTTTTGGTCATAAACACCTAGGTAGCTTACAATACAGAATTAAAAAGCCTCTTGTATGTTGGCTTAAAGGCTAAAGCTAACATAAATGGGGCTTTAAACACTGCTGAACAAAGATTAGATTTTGGTGTTTTGTTTCGAGACTTTGAGGGTTTTGTATTTGCCCGTTTGGTGGGTTATGCGCACAGGGCCGGCCTCACATGATAAGAACGATTTTTTTAATATATTTATCTTATTTTTATTTTTATAATAATAATAATAAGGGATAATGATAAAAAAGGTCATTTTGAAGTGCCTTATTATAATTCAAACAGCACAAATGTCCCGATGATAATTAAGGTCACTTGTTCACGTTCTACCACTGTACTTCAATTTAATTACAAAACTGCCACCGTCAGTTTTCTCTGGCGGTTTGTGAGAGGTAGACTAAAACGGCACTATTGTTTCGTCTTCTCCACATTACTTCGGAAATTCAAACCTCAAAAAACCGCTCAAACCTACTCCGAAATAGAGAAATATTAATCTCCGGCGGCCACATTCTTAGACACATACCTTCTCCGACGACTGTTTTGCTCAACGGTGAAGCAGCGCCGACTCTGAAAAGTACTTCACAGAAAAAGCCCCAAATTTTAGGGATTTGAAGAATTGCAGAACTCGAATCGTCTACCTCGACCGGGTAATCTTTCAGCCTCGATTCTCGGAAACTTCTCTTACTTAATTTCGAGTCATTGATATAGTATTTCTGCATTTGATATAGTATTTAGTTACTGTAAAACTGAATGTCATTGGCCAAGTCACTAGGCAAGTTACTGTAAAACTCAAGTAACTGACCAAGTCACTGATAATGTAGCTGACCATGTAACTGACCATGTAACTTACAATATATGTAACTGACCATGTAACTGAACATATAACTAAGCATGTAGCTGAATATGTAACTGGACAAAAAACATTAAAACTATAAGTCACTAGAGAAGTCACAGCCAAAATGATATTCCTATTTCAGTTTGCAGCGTGCCGCTGCACCGCAACGGCAGCGTTCCGCTGCCAATTAATAAACCAAAGTTGTTGTAGCTACTTCATTTTTTAATTTTCATTAATATTTGCAGCGTGCCGCTGCACCGCAACGGCAGCGTTCCGCTGCCAATGACCAAATCTATATGCAGTGATCCAACTACAAGTCATAGAACAAGTCACCGACAAGATAACTAAAAACTAATGTCAATGGACAAGTCAATTAGTTTACAAATGGTTATGTCACTGTACATGTAACTATTAAAAACCTGTAGACACAAAGAATACTGAAGGATTTTTAAAAGAAGAAAGCAGATACACTGTCTCATAGTCAAAAAAAAAATTCCAATGAGTAAGCACCTTACAAGCACTTCTTATCATTTATTGAAAAAAATGAAAAATCAAAACAAAATTTCAAACTGTATTGGAGTCACTTGCCATGTCACTTGCCATGTCACTGTTAAAGGCATGTAGGCAGAATTGAACCTATATCGGAGCTGTACAACTCTTTCTGTTGTGACCATCACATTTTCCACACCTACCACACTTGATCACCCTGGTTTTCTCGCTCCTTTTTCTGAACCTCTTCTTTCTAGGCCTTCCCGGTGGTCTTCTAGTCAAAGGCGGCTGCAAGATCACCGCATCTCTACCAAAATCATGCACTTGCTTCGAAATAGAGGGAAGAGGATTAATTGGGAAAGAATAAGTTTCTCGATATTTATCCACCTTGTACAGCTCATTGACATACAAATACGGGGAAGAACCATGTTGTTGGATCACTACAAGTGCATGGGAACATGGGAAGCCATACAGCTGCCATTTTCCACACGAACAAAACCGAGTTTCCAAATTTACCATGCTATTGTACTTCTGGCAGTGAACTTCATACACATAGGTATCAGACCTGCTCACTCTCCAATGCCTTCCGACTTCCAAATTGTCCTTCAACTTCTTTTCAATCACTGGGCACAACTCAGACAACCATTCATGAGCATCCTGCTTCCGAGCAGCAATTGAAGCCATGGACTTCACTCTAATGCCATCATTAATATCAAGAATAGGAAGACTCTTCAAAGGCAACACCCAATTATTGAAAGACTCAGCCAAGTTATTTGTCATTTCACCAAATCTTTCGCCATTAAAGTAAGCCATACACCAGTTCTCCTTGGGAAGATCCTCCAGAAATTGAGCAACTATGTCACCGCCTTCACTCCTCAAGATTTCCATGTTGAACTCATACATCTCCGGTGTGCGAGAATAAGCACAACACATAAACAAGTAAGGAATCCTATCCTTGAGGTAAGATCCAGCTGGAAATTTGTCAGAAAGGTTAGACATCAGGTGTCTAAAACAAAACCCATGTGGATTATTAGGAAACACTCTAGGGAAAGCACTAACAAGCCCAACATGACGATCAGAAATGAATGTCACCCTCCTCATAGGGTGTTTTGCAAACTCTTCAGCCAAAACCTCAAGAAAAAATCTCCAATTACTCTCATTTTCAGAATCCACAATAGCATAAGCAACTGGATACAAGCCTGAACAGAAAAACAAAATAATGTCACTGCCATGTAACTGTTAATGTCACTGACCATGTCGCTGACATAACTGCAAATTACTTGACAGTGACATGGCCAGAGACATGTCATTCAAATCACAGAACATTTAGGTCATTGGACATGTAACTGTCAATGAACATGTAAGTGACCATGTCAGTAGCTATGTAACTAACCATGTCACTTACATTACAAAAAAAAAAAACAAGACATGGCAGCAAATAGAAAACAAGAAAAATAAAAAACTACAAGTAATGAAGGAGATTCAACCTTGATTGGCATCCTTTGCCGATGCAGCAATAATCTGCCCCTTGTACTTGTTGGTAATGAATGTAGCATCAATGAAAAGAATAGGTCTACAAGATTGAAAACCCTTCATCCATGCACCATAGCTCACAAACATACGCTGAAACCCGTGTGTTTCTCGATGAAACTCAACCACTATCCTAGAGTCGGGGTTTGACTTCATAACAGACTCACTGAACCAAAGTAGCTGAGCATAAGACTCAACTTCATCACCATGTAGGGCTGTTTTTGCCAACTCCGTACCATACCAAACTGTACGATAAGCAACATCCAAACCATAATCACTCTTGATCTCATCAGCTATATCAATTGGCTTTTTGTTTGGATTGGCACGAATCTTATCAAGCACAATAGACTTGACAACCTTGGATCCCATCATCTTACTCTTCTGCAAATGAATCACACCATGACAAGTGTGAACATTAACCAACCTTTTAATCATAAAGAAACCATTAGCCCTACATAAATAAGCCTTCACCAACCAATTGCAGCCTTGAGAATGTTTCTTAGAACACTGAGCAATAACACGAACCTTGTCATTTCTAACAAACTCATATGAAAAGCCAATTTTTATAGTATACTTACGCAGCTTATCCCTAAACTCAACAACCCCACCCTCAAACTTTTGGCCTTCAGAATGAATATAACTCTCCCAACCTTTCGTCATATAACTCTTCGGTGCCTCTGCCCTATAACACCCCAAATAATCATTCTCCTCAAGCATGGTACTAGAATCCTCACACACTGTATTACTCACCACACTTTCACTAATAGAAGGCAAATCAGTCACAAACACTTCAACAAAATCAGAATTGTAACGAACCAAATTCCTAAAAATATTCTCATATCAACTTCACTCTCTAGAAAACATGAAGTAGAATCCGGAGGAATAATGTACCTCTGTCACACCCCGAATTCTGAATTTAAGTAATTCATATTCGAAGCATGAACCTCAAATACCCTGTTTATAATCTCAGAATTTTTTTCTCAAAATCAACTGCACATTACACCTCTCGATAATTACATAAACCAAATCCTCAAGCTACTTATTACAGTACACTCTCACCAAAACAAATTATAAAGCTCAAGAGAGCACAATTCTCCTCACAAAACAAATGCTATAAATGTAATACTAATATTCTAAACCGCACGATCACTGCCCTGATTCTCCTGACCTGTAAGACTACCCGCTACACAATTTGAATAGTGTACCGGGAGTTGCAACAACACAAAACCCGGTGAGCTTTTGACAGCCCGTATGAGTAAACAAGAAAGAACTGTTGATTTATTCAATTATATTTATTATAACTCAAGTAAACAATCGACGCACTCACAATGTAATTCCAAAAATCACAGAAACATATATAAGCATATTTATTCTCGATACTTCTTTTAAAACTCAGCATTTGACTGATCACCACCAACAAATATTGCAACATTAATATGTGAAATAACATTAAAGCAAAGCATGCTTGATTCTCTTTCCACTAACACCTTCACATATTAACAATATATCACAAATAGATATTTGATCAAAATAATATAAGTACACTTTTCTTTTTAGTGAATTTTCGGATTAACTGGTAACAAATCATAAATACAAGTGCTAGGGTCCAACGTACTATACCCAAAGCACGAGTAAGCCAGGTTGACTGGTAACAAATCATAAATCCACGTACTAGGGTCCAACGTACTATACCCAAAGTACGGGAAAGCCGCAGCATACTAGGGTCCAACGTACTATACCCAAGTATGTATACTCAAAGTAAGCAACCTTCCTAAGAGTATAATAGTGCACTATCTGTAGGGACTAGGGCCCAAGGCTAACTTCCACATATCACCAAAACACATTTACCAGTAATTCACTTAAGCACGGGGTAGTAGATAACACCCGACTTCACAATTGTACTTCTCAGACATAATCAAAATCACCAAAATACAATCTTTATGATTTATAGATCATATATATGTATATGTACACCCACATAAAGAGACATATTATTTCAAGACAAATCTTTATTTCTTAAAATAATTTCCACATATTCACCATTGGGCATATAAAATAGCTTTCACACCACATGATCAACATTTCATTATTCAACAATTAAATGCGAGATTAATAGCTTGAATAATATCCAATTCATTCTCAATTATTTCATCACACCAATCACACGTCAACCAATATATATATTCCACGTAAATATATATATACGTAATCATCCGCTCAGGGATGACCACTAATACCAACTATAGTTCAAGCATAAAAACCGTGAAATTCATTTGTATAATAAAATCATTTTACTTACCTATGGACCGTAGTTGATCAAGTCCATATGATTGAAAACAAATATTTATTCCACAAATATTTTCACACAATTGCGACAAAAATAAAGTAATTAAATTTATTCGGTTCGTAATATGAACCACGTGAGGTTTACTCACCTCTAATCCAGCTGCGTCTTCTTAACAGCTAAAACAACAATTTTCCCGAATTGTCCGCCAAATCAATCCGTCGATAACCTAATCCAATAATGATCTTAACTTAGCCAACAACTCATAAATGTAATTAAACGACGATCCAACGGTCAGATTCAAATTAAACGATGATCCAACGGTTGGATCTGAATTTAATGATGATCCAACGGTCGGATCCTCACGGATCGCCTTTAGGATCATCCTCCAAAATTATCACGAAGATCCAACGGTCAGATCTTCCTGAATCGCCCTTACTAACATCTCCACAAAATTATATGAAAATCCGACGGTCGGATTCTCACGAATCGCTTTCCGAATCACTATTTCTCAATTATACGAAGATCCAACGGTCGGATCTTCGCCCGTGACCTCACAAAGTCACCGGGACAGTCATACGATCAACATATTAAAATTTGAAGTAAAACCGATGGTCTGATCTTCGCAGATCGTAAACCGAAGATAAAACGTAAAAACCGTAAATAGTAACGTAAAAACGTAAATCCACTATTTATCAACTTTTTCTAACATGACCAAGTTATATATCAAAACGCTCGTATGGATGCATAGATCATCGCCTAGATAATGAAAACTCGAAATATGGTCTGACGCTCCGCCACAAGCGGTGGTCAGTGGGCGGTCAACGCGGCGGTCAACTCCGGGTCAACCACCTCCGATGGCAAAGCGACCAACTACAAACTGGTTCAAAATGAAAGGGTGATCGACTTCCATACCTGGAGCTAAGCCTGGTTCGGCCTAGATCGTCCTAGATCAAGCGTTGAAGTTGGATTAATCCGGAGCGTCTGATCTGATTCCAGATTGAATCAGAGCCGTCGAAAAAAGTCAAACCTTGATCAAGCGCTCTACACCCAAAATCGTCATGCAAGGCTTATATGGGGATGATCAGGGGGAGGAGGAGATCACGAAAATGGGGAGGATCGGCCCGTGCAACGCCGGCACGGCCAAGATCCGATCGGGTCAAAAGCTAGGCTCGGGGGGGGCTTCGATCCACGTCTGGGGGCAGCGTCGATGCAAGGCGATGGCACCAGGAGACTGGACGGCTCACGGCGAAGCCAGGGATGGCCGGGTCGTGGCCGGAGAACGCCGGAGGAGGGAGATGGGTCCGGGTCGGGTCAGTCGGGTCGGCTGCGTAGGGAGGAGAGAGAACGGAGAGTTTCAGGGACCAAAATGCAATTTTGAGAAACTTTCGTCCTTCCGAAATAAATCAGATTTTCCACCTATTTATAGAAAAATCCCAATTTTTAAATATTCATAACTTATTCATACGAACTCCGAATATTGCGTTCCACATATGCACGCGATCGTATCGACGAGCTCTACAACTTTCATGAAGGAAGTTTTCCCAAATTTTGAACGCATAAAAAGTCAACTTTGTTGACCCCCTAAAAAAACGTTCGTTTTCGAAAATAAAATCGTTCGAACTAATTCCACAACTTCTCCAAGCTTCGTACTCGCTCCTACTATCGTGAAATCATTTCTAAAAATCCATGTAATTTAATTTGGATTTTCGGGGTATTACAGTCTACCCTCCTTAAAGGAATTTCGTCCCGAAATTTAATCGTGAGTCCATTTCTCCCGATTAAAGTTTTCAGAACACTAACCAAGCATCAACTTGATCACCACAATTCTTACTTCAACTACCACACTTGACTATACTATCTCCAACTTTACCAATACTGTAGAAATCTACAGATACCATACCGTAGAAATATACAAAGCTACGGTTCTACGTATAAAAATACGTCCGTATACTGAGCGTATACAAGATCCAAAAATAAATGTAAGAGGCAAGGGTCGAACTCCCGACCTCGAACACAAAAGTTTTGCTCCCAACCACTGAAGCAAGAGCTGCTTCCAATAATATATGCTCACGTGTTATATTTATTATGTCATAAGCGACATAAATAAAATAAAAGGGGTGGCAAGGTTCGAAACCTTAACCTGCTGCACAAAGGCTTTGCCCCCCAACCACTGGAGCACAAGCTGCTCTCGATGATAACTATACCATTCCTTTTATTTAAACCAAGCTGTTTCAAATTGTTTCAACAATCCGGCCCAAAACACCCAAAACTGTTGCAGAAATCCGGCCCATGAATTTCACCCAAAACTATTTCAGAAGTTCAGCCCATTGGGCCTCCACCCACAACTACAGTGAGGGCCTTGATCCAAGACAAGCCCACGTACGGCCCACCTGCCACGGCTTATCCCTTCCGTGATTTAAGGCAATCAGAATCACTTTCGGCTAAATCTGTCTGCCACAGCGCCTCGAAATTCGGCATGTCCCCTTACACGCTCAACACGCGCCAACAGCTTTTCCGGGTTTCGGGGCGACTTTAATCCAACGCGTGGATTCAAATTCTGAGATCGTTCATCCAACGGTGGAGATCTGCTCACCTTGTTCTATAAATAGGTGCATTCTGGAGACGCGACTGTTCACTCCAAAGGAAAAGAAATTTTCTTCCGAGCTCAAGCCTTTCTCTCTCAACTCTTCAGCCTTTCTCTTCTCAAATCCCCAGTTTTTCACTCTCAGATCTTCAATCTTTCTTTCTCAGATCTTTTCTTCCATTTGAAGATTCGATCTCATCTTTCCTCTGAGAATCTCAGATCTCCAATCACCAGTTCAACAACTCCAATCCTTCTAACAAAATCTCCCTCAAACACTAAACCATGTATTCCTCGATTTTCACATCCTCTCACTCCATGACCCAAGAGCCACGAACTCTGCAACTAATGGAGCTCCAAACCCCGCAACAAATGGAACTACAACAACGGCAACCAACAGAGGAGGGAGGAAACACCCAAGCAGCCGGAAGTAGTGCCAACATGGATTTCTGGCGAAGCCGTACCAGGTGGATTCCTACTCCAGAACAAATAAGAATCCTCAAGGATCTTTACTACGTCAAGGGATTTAAGCGTCCAACTACAGAGCACATTCACGAGATCTGCCTCCAGCTGAACCAGTATGGACATGTTGAGGGTAAGAACATTTACTTTTGGTTCCAGAACGTCAGGGCTCGAGAGAAGCAGATGAATAGGTGTAATCAGGCTGCTCCAGTGCCCATGGGAACTAGTTCTCTTGGTACTGGTGGATCCATTGATCTCAATTTTGGGTCCACTGGTTCTACTGGTGCTGGTGGATCCATCGACATCAATTTTGGGCCAGCTGGTGGATCCATTGACATCAATTTTGGGTCCACTAGTTCTACTGATGATGGTAGATCCATTGATCTCAACTTTGGTTCCACCTATTCTACTGGTAATGAAGGATTTCTTGATTTAAATTTTGTTTCATATTCTTCCTCACACTTCAACACTAATACCAGTACAACTCTTTTGGCACAACAGGAGGACAAACATCCCTGCAACAACGAGGAGGAGATCACCAGGAGGTTCAAACTCTTCCTTTGTTCCCCGTGCATGGCGAGGACGTCTTTGGTAACCTGAAGGCTACTTCCGAGGAAGGTAGCGCTTTTGGTTACTATTCTGGTGGCTCAGGCGGTTACCACAGTGGCTCAAACGTTTCTCTTGAGCTCAGCCTCAACCCATCCGGAGCTGCTGACTAGGCTTAGCATAGCATAGTCCTTGTTTTCCTTTTTTTTTTTTTGTAATATAAAATCAATAAGATGGTGTGCATGTTTTCTTTTCTTTTTGTTTAACCATCAACAACACCAAGGATCGAACCTTGGTCACCCAATACTATTTTCAAAACCATAAACAACTCTACTGCACACATCTTTCATAATTGGCATCCCCCTATGAGGAGCTTAGAGTATTAACTCTATTGCCCCAGCACTAATTAAAGTGGTAAAAGACTCATCCTAAAATTAATAAGATTGAATGTATGTTGATACTTTTCCAAAATCACAACAAACACTCGAAATAATTTCGAACACAACAAGATAGTATTGCACACACAAACAAAGTTGTAAAAGACTTCGCTGTTAAATAACGAAAGATGCATCATGCAACATACCACATAGAACAACACTTTACAAAAAGAATTCACACGCAAAAGTCTACTATAGACATCAAGCACAGCCTGTCACAACACACCAAGAGATTAGGTCCTCTAGTATCACACTTCGCCTTAGTAAGAAAAGTCTTAAGGCTGATAAGGCATCTCTATTCCCTACACCTTGCTAAAGTTAGCATCCATTCGTCTCCTAAACCCATAGTCTTGAGAACTCTATCTCATAACCTCTCACACTCCTATCATCTTTGAGTTGTGAGATCAATTCTCTTTCCAACTACTTCTAAATCCTCAACATTTTTCACCATTTCAACCTAAGAATAGAATTCATCGCATCAACCACTAGTGGAACAGACAGCTCAACCTCGGATGCCTACACCTCATCCACAACTGTCTCCATAGAAAGATCCTGTTCCTACATCAGACTAGGCCTCTACCAAAGGGTCTACTTCAATCCTTAGTTATGCTTCCCAATTTGTCCATTACTTCGGAAGCATAGCAAAAATTGTTTAAAACTTGTATAACACTCAAACATAGCATCAGTCAATACAAGTACCTAATAACCAATATACTAACACACCAAGGGTATTTCATAACTCCTAATACGACCAAACGTCCTAGATGACTCCTAACACTCTTACATACCAATGACTTGATCAATACTGAAGAGCACACGATGGGGATCCGCTGCAGACGGGCCATCACTCGGAAAGTATTGACAAATCATTAAGTATGCACCTCACGCTCTGATACCAATCTGTCACACCCCGAATTCTGAATTTAAGTAATTCATATTCGAAGCATGAACCTCAAATACCCTGTTTATAATCTCAGAATTTTTTTCTCAAAATCAACTGCACATTACACCTCTCGATAATTACATAAACCAAATCCTCAAGCTACTTATTACAGTACACTCTCACCAAAACAAATTATAAAGCTCAAGAGAGCACAATTCTCCTCACAAAACAAATGCTATAAATGTAATACTAATATTCTAAACCGCACGATCACTGCCCTGATTCTCCTGACCTGTAAGACTACCCGCTACACAATTTGAATAGTGTACCGGGAGTTGCAACAACACAAAACCCGGTGAGCTTTTGACAGCCCGTATGAGTAAACAAGAAAGAACTGTTGATTTATTCAATTATATTTATTATAACTCAAGTAAACAATCGACGCACTCACAATGTAATTCCAAAAATCACAGAAACATATATAAGCATATTTATTCTCGATACTTCTTTTAAAACTCAGCATTTGACTGATCACCACCAACAAATATTGCAACATTAATATGTGAAATAACATTAAAGCAAAGCATGCTTGATTCTCTTTCCACTAACACCTTCACATATTAACAATATATCACAAATAGATATTTGATCAAAATAATATAAGTACACTTTTCTTTTTAGTGAATTTTCGGATTAACTGGTAACAAATCATAAATACAAGTGCTAGGGTCCAACGTACTATACCCAAAGCACGAGTAAGCCAGGTTGACTGGTAACAAATCATAAATCCACGTACTAGGGTCCAACGTACTATACCCAAAGTACGGGAAAGCCGCAGCATACTAGGGTCCAACGTACTATACCCAAGTATGTATACTCAAAGTAAGCAACCTTCCTAAGAGTATAATAGTGCACTATCTGTAGGGACTAGGGCCCAAGGCTAACTTCCACATATCACCAAAACACATTTACCAGTAATTCACTTAAGCACGGGGTAGTAGATAACACCCGACTTCACAATTGTACTTCTCAGACATAATCAAAATCACCAAAATACAATCTTTATGATTTATAGATCATATATATGTATATGTACACCCACATAAAGAGACATATTATTTCAAGACAAATCTTTATTTCTTAAAATAATTTCCACATATTCACCATTGGGCATATAAAATAGCTTTCACACCACATGATCAACATTTCATTATTCAACAATTAAATGCGAGATTAATAGCTTGAATAATATCCAATTCATTCTCAATTATTTCATCACACCAATCACACGTCAACCAATATATATATTCCACGTAAATATATATATACGTAATCATCCGCTCAGGGATGACCACTAATACCAACTATAGTTCAAGCATAAAAACCGTGAAATTCATTTGTATAATAAAATCATTTTACTTACCTATGGACCGTAGTTGATCAAGTCCATATGATTGAAAACAAATATTTATTCCACAAATATTTTCACACAATTGCGACAAAAATAAAGTAATTAAATTTATTCGGTTCGTAATATGAACCACGTGAGGTTTACTCACCTCTAATCCAGCTGCGTCTTCTTAACAGCTAAAACAACAATTTTCCCGAATTGTCCGCCAAATCAATCCGTCGATAACCTAATCCAATAATGATCTTAACTTAGCCAACAACTCATAAATGTAATTAAACGACGATCCAACGGTCAGATTCAAATTAAACGATGATCCAACGGTTGGATCTGAATTTAATGATGATCCAACGGTCGGATCCTCACGGATCGCCTTTAGGATCATCCTCCAAAATTATCACGAAGATCCAACGGTCAGATCTTCCTGAATCGCCCTTACTAACATCTCCACAAAATTATATGAAAATCCGACGGTCGGATTCTCACGAATCGCTTTCCGAATCACTATTTCTCAATTATACGAAGATCCAACGGTCGGATCTTCGCCCGTGACCTCACAAAGTCACCGGGACAGTCATACGATCAACATATTAAAATTTGAAGTAAAACCGATGGTCTGATCTTCGCAGATCGTAAACCGAAGATAAAACGTAAAAACCGTAAATAGTAACGTAAAAACGTAAATCCACTATTTATCAACTTTTTCTAACATGACCAAGTTATATATCAAAACGCTCGTATGGATGCATAGATCATCGCCTAGATAATGAAAACTCGAAATATGGTCTGACGCTCCGCCACAAGCGGTGGTCAGTGGGCGGTCAACGCGGCGGTCAACTCCGGGTCAACCACCTCCGATGGCAAAGCGACCAACTACAAACTGGTTCAAAATGAAAGGGTGATCGACTTCCATACCTGGAGCTAAGCCTGGTTCGGCCTAGATCGTCCTAGATCAAGCGTTGAAGTTGGATTAATCCGGAGCGTCTGATCTGATTCCAGATTGAATCAGAGCCGTCGAAAAAAGTCAAACCTTGATCAAGCGCTCTACACCCAAAATCGTCATGCAAGGCTTATATGGGGATGATCAGGGGGAGGAGGAGATCACGAAAATGGGGAGGATCGGCCCGTGCAACGCCGGCACGGCCAAGATCCGATCGGGTCAAAAGCTAGGCTCGGGGGGGGCTTCGATCCACGTCTGGGGGCAGCGTCGATGCAAGGCGATGGCACCAGGAGACTGGACGGCTCACGGCGAAGCCAGGGATGGCCGGGTCGTGGCCGGAGAACGCCGGAGGAGGGAGATGGGTCCGGGTCGGGTCAGTCGGGTCGGCTGCGTAGGGAGGAGAGAGAACGGAGAGTTTCAGGGACCAAAATGCAATTTTGAGAAACTTTCGTCCTTCCGAAATAAATCAGATTTTCCACCTATTTATAGAAAAATCCCAATTTTTAAATATTCATAACTTATTCATACGAACTCCGAATATTGCGTTCCACATATGCACGCGATCGTATCGACGAGCTCTACAACTTTCATGAAGGAAGTTTTCCCAAATTTTGAACGCATAAAAAGTCAACTTTGTTGACCCCCTAAAAAAACGTTCGTTTTCGAAAATAAAATCGTTCGAACTAATTCCACAACTTCTCCAAGCTTCGTACTCGCTCCTACTATCGTGAAATCATTTCTAAAAATCCATGTAATTTAATTTGGATTTTCGGGGTATTACAGTCTACCCTCCTTAAAGGAATTTCGTCCCGAAATTTAATCGTGAGTCCATTTCTCCCGATTAAAGTTTTCAGAACACTAACCAAGCATCAACTTGATCACCACAATTCTTACTTCAACTACCACACTTGACTATACTATCTCCAACTTTACCAATACTGTAGAAATCTACAGATACCATACCGTAGAAATATACAAAGCTACGGTTCTACGTATAAAAATACGTCCGTATACTGAGCGTATACAAGATCCAAAAATAAATGTAAGAGGCAAGGGTCGAACTCCCGACCTCGAACACAAAAGTTTTGCTCCCAACCACTGAAGCAAGAGCTGCTTCCAATAATATATGCTCACGTGTTATATTTATTATGTCATAAGCGACATAAATAAAATAAAAGGGGTGGCAAGGTTCGAAACCTTAACCTGCTGCACAAAGGCTTTGCCCCCCAACCACTGGAGCACAAGCTGCTCTCGATGATAACTATACCATTCCTTTTATTTAAACCAAGCTGTTTCAAATTGTTTCAACAATCCGGCCCAAAACACCCAAAACTGTTGCAGAAATCCGGCCCATGAATTTCACCCAAAACTATTTCAGAAGTTCAGCCCATTGGGCCTCCACCCACAACTACAGTGAGGGCCTTGATCCAAGACAAGCCCACGTACGGCCCACCTGCCACGGCTTATCCCTTCCGTGATTTAAGGCAATCAGAATCACTTTCGGCTAAATCTGTCTGCCACAGCGCCTCGAAATTCGGCATGTCCCCTTACACGCTCAACACGCGCCAACAGCTTTTCCGGGTTTCGGGGCGACTTTAATCCAACGCGTGGATTCAAATTCTGAGATCGTTCATCCAACGGTGGAGATCTGCTCACCTTGTTCTATAAATAGGTGCATTCTGGAGACGCGACTGTTCACTCCAAAGGAAAAGAAATTTTCTTCCGAGCTCAAGCCTTTCTCTCTCAACTCTTCAGCCTTTCTCTTCTCAAATCCCCAGTTTTTCACTCTCAGATCTTCAATCTTTCTTTCTCAGATCTTTTCTTCCATTTGAAGATTCGATCTCATCTTTCCTCTGAGAATCTCAGATCTCCAATCACCAGTTCAACAACTCCAATCCTTCTAACAAAATCTCCCTCAAACACTAAACCATGTATTCCTCGATTTTCACATCCTCTCACTCCATGACCCAAGAGCCACGAACTCTGCAACTAATGGAGCTCCAAACCCCGCAACAAATGGAACTACAACAACGGCAACCAACAGAGGAGGGAGGAAACACCCAAGCAGCCGGAAGTAGTGCCAACATGGATTTCTGGCGAAGCCGTACCAGGTGGATTCCTACTCCAGAACAAATAAGAATCCTCAAGGATCTTTACTACGTCAAGGGATTTAAGCGTCCAACTACAGAGCACATTCACGAGATCTGCCTCCAGCTGAACCAGTATGGACATGTTGAGGGTAAGAACATTTACTTTTGGTTCCAGAACGTCAGGGCTCGAGAGAAGCAGATGAATAGGTGTAATCAGGCTGCTCCAGTGCCCATGGGAACTAGTTCTCTTGGTACTGGTGGATCCATTGATCTCAATTTTGGGTCCACTGGTTCTACTGGTGCTGGTGGATCCATCGACATCAATTTTGGGCCAGCTGGTGGATCCATTGACATCAATTTTGGGTCCACTAGTTCTACTGATGATGGTAGATCCATTGATCTCAACTTTGGTTCCACCTATTCTACTGGTAATGAAGGATTTCTTGATTTAAATTTTGTTTCATATTCTTCCTCACACTTCAACACTAATACCAGTACAACTCTTTTGGCACAACAGGAGGACAAACATCCCTGCAACAACGAGGAGGAGATCACCAGGAGGTTCAAACTCTTCCTTTGTTCCCCGTGCATGGCGAGGACGTCTTTGGTAACCTGAAGGCTACTTCCGAGGAAGGTAGCGCTTTTGGTTACTATTCTGGTGGCTCAGGCGGTTACCACAGTGGCTCAAACGTTTCTCTTGAGCTCAGCCTCAACCCATCCGGAGCTGCTGACTAGGCTTAGCATAGCATAGTCCTTGTTTTCCTTTTTTTTTTTTTGTAATATAAAATCAATAAGATGGTGTGCATGTTTTCTTTTCTTTTTGTTTAACCATCAACAACACCAAGGATCGAACCTTGGTCACCCAATACTATTTTCAAAACCATAAACAACTCTACTGCACACATCTTTCATAATTGGCATCCCCCTATGAGGAGCTTAGAGTATTAACTCTATTGCCCCAGCACTAATTAAAGTGGTAAAAGACTCATCCTAAAATTAATAAGATTGAATGTATGTTGATACTTTTCCAAAATCACAACAAACACTCGAAATAATTTCGAACACAACAAGATAGTATTGCACACACAAACAAAGTTGTAAAAGACTTCGCTGTTAAATAACGAAAGATGCATCATGCAACATACCACATAGAACAACACTTTACAAAAAGAATTCACACGCAAAAGTCTACTATAGACATCAAGCACAGCCTGTCACAACACACCAAGAGATTAGGTCCTCTAGTATCACACTTCGCCTTAGTAAGAAAAGTCTTAAGGCTGATAAGGCATCTCTATTCCCTACACCTTGCTAAAGTTAGCATCCATTCGTCTCCTAAACCCATAGTCTTGAGAACTCTATCTCATAACCTCTCACACTCCTATCATCTTTGAGTTGTGAGATCAATTCTCTTTCCAACTACTTCTAAATCCTCAACATTTTTCACCATTTCAACCTAAGAATAGAATTCATCGCATCAACCACTAGTGGAACAGACAGCTCAACCTCGGATGCCTACACCTCATCCACAACTGTCTCCATAGAAAGATCCTGTTCCTACATCAGACTAGGCCTCTACCAAAGGGTCTACTTCAATCCTTAGTTATGCTTCCCAATTTGTCCATTACTTCGGAAGCATAGCAAAAATTGTTTAAAACTTGTATAACACTCAAACATAGCATCAGTCAATACAAGTACCTAATAACCAATATACTAACACACCAAGGGTATTTCATAACTCCTAATACGACCAAACGTCCTAGATGACTCCTAACACTCTTACATACCAATGACTTGATCAATACTGAAGAGCACACGATGGGGATCCGCTGCAGACGGGCCATCACTCGGAAAGTATTGACAAATCATTAAGTATGCACCTCACGCTCTGATACCAATCTGTCACACCCCGAATTCTGAATTTAAGTAATTCATATTCGAAGCATGAACCTCAAATACCCTGTTTATAATCTCAGAATTTTTTTCTCAAAATCAACTGCACATTACACCTCTCGATAATTACATAAACCAAATCCTCAAGCTACTTATTACAGTACACTCTCACCAAAACAAATTATAAAGCTCAAGAGAGCACAATTCTCCTCACAAAACAAATGCTATAAATGTAATACTAATATTCTAAACCGCACGATCACTGCCCTGATTCTCCTGACCTGTAAGACTACCCGCTACACAATTTGAATAGTGTACCGGGAGTTGCAACAACACAAAACCCGGTGAGCTTTTGACAGCCCGTATGAGTAAACAAGAAAGAACTGTTGATTTATTCAATTATATTTATTATAACTCAAGTAAACAATCGACGCACTCACAATGTAATTCCAAAAATCACAGAAACATATATAAGCATATTTATTCTCGATACTTCTTTTAAAACTCAGCATTTGACTGATCACCACCAACAAATATTGCAACATTAATATGTGAAATAACATTAAAGCAAAGCATGCTTGATTCTCTTTCCACTAACACCTTCACATATTAACAATATATCACAAATAGATATTTGATCAAAATAATATAAGTACACTTTTCTTTTTAGTGAATTTTCGGATTAACTGGTAACAAATCATAAATACAAGTGCTAGGGTCCAACGTACTATACCCAAAGCACGAGTAAGCCAGGTTGACTGGTAACAAATCATAAATCCACGTACTAGGGTCCAACGTACTATACCCAAAGTACGGGAAAGCCGCAGCATACTAGGGTCCAACGTACTATACCCAAGTATGTATACTCAAAGTAAGCAACCTTCCTAAGAGTATAATAGTGCACTATCTGTAGGGACTAGGGCCCAAGGCTAACTTCCACATATCACCAAAACACATTTACCAGTAATTCACTTAAGCACGGGGTAGTAGATAACACCCGACTTCACAATTGTACTTCTCAGACATAATCAAAATCACCAAAATACAATCTTTATGATTTATAGATCATATATATGTATATGTACACCCACATAAAGAGACATATTATTTCAAGACAAATCTTTATTTCTTAAAATAATTTCCACATATTCACCATTGGGCATATAAAATAGCTTTCACACCACATGATCAACATTTCATTATTCAACAATTAAATGCGAGATTAATAGCTTGAATAATATCCAATTCATTCTCAATTATTTCATCACACCAATCACACGTCAACCAATATATATATTCCACGTAAATATATATATACGTAATCATCCGCTCAGGGATGACCACTAATACCAACTATAGTTCAAGCATAAAAACCGTGAAATTCATTTGTATAATAAAATCATTTTACTTACCTATGGACCGTAGTTGATCAAGTCCATATGATTGAAAACAAATATTTATTCCACAAATATTTTCACACAATTGCGACAAAAATAAAGTAATTAAATTTATTCGGTTCGTAATATGAACCACGTGAGGTTTACTCACCTCTAATCCAGCTGCGTCTTCTTAACAGCTAAAACAACAATTTTCCCGAATTGTCCGCCAAATCAATCCGTCGATAACCTAATCCAATAATGATCTTAACTTAGCCAACAACTCATAAATGTAATTAAACGACGATCCAACGGTCAGATTCAAATTAAACGATGATCCAACGGTTGGATCTGAATTTAATGATGATCCAACGGTCGGATCCTCACGGATCGCCTTTAGGATCATCCTCCAAAATTATCACGAAGATCCAACGGTCAGATCTTCCTGAATCGCCCTTACTAACATCTCCACAAAATTATATGAAAATCCGACGGTCGGATTCTCACGAATCGCTTTCCGAATCACTATTTCTCAATTATACGAAGATCCAACGGTCGGATCTTCGCCCGTGACCTCACAAAGTCACCGGGACAGTCATACGATCAACATATTAAAATTTGAAGTAAAACCGATGGTCTGATCTTCGCAGATCGTAAACCGAAGATAAAACGTAAAAACCGTAAATAGTAACGTAAAAACGTAAATCCACTATTTATCAACTTTTTCTAACATGACCAAGTTATATATCAAAACGCTCGTATGGATGCATAGATCATCGCCTAGATAATGAAAACTCGAAATATGGTCTGACGCTCCGCCACAAGCGGTGGTCAGTGGGCGGTCAACGCGGCGGTCAACTCCGGGTCAACCACCTCCGATGGCAAAGCGACCAACTACAAACTGGTTCAAAATGAAAGGGTGATCGACTTCCATACCTGGAGCTAAGCCTGGTTCGGCCTAGATCGTCCTAGATCAAGCGTTGAAGTTGGATTAATCCGGAGCGTCTGATCTGATTCCAGATTGAATCAGAGCCGTCGAAAAAAGTCAAACCTTGATCAAGCGCTCTACACCCAAAATCGTCATGCAAGGCTTATATGGGGATGATCAGGGGGAGGAGGAGATCACGAAAATGGGGAGGATCGGCCCGTGCAACGCCGGCACGGCCAAGATCCGATCGGGTCAAAAGCTAGGCTCGGGGGGGGCTTCGATCCACGTCTGGGGGCAGCGTCGATGCAAGGCGATGGCACCAGGAGACTGGACGGCTCACGGCGAAGCCAGGGATGGCCGGGTCGTGGCCGGAGAACGCCGGAGGAGGGAGATGGGTCCGGGTCGGGTCAGTCGGGTCGGCTGCGTAGGGAGGAGAGAGAACGGAGAGTTTCAGGGACCAAAATGCAATTTTGAGAAACTTTCGTCCTTCCGAAATAAATCAGATTTTCCACCTATTTATAGAAAAATCCCAATTTTTAAATATTCATAACTTATTCATACGAACTCCGAATATTGCGTTCCACATATGCACGCGATCGTATCGACGAGCTCTACAACTTTCATGAAGGAAGTTTTCCCAAATTTTGAACGCATAAAAAGTCAACTTTGTTGACCCCCTAAAAAAACGTTCGTTTTCGAAAATAAAATCGTTCGAACTAATTCCACAACTTCTCCAAGCTTCGTACTCGCTCCTACTATCGTGAAATCATTTCTAAAAATCCATGTAATTTAATTTGGATTTTCGGGGTATTACAACCTCAACATGAAATTGCCTTGAATCAAATCCGGAAAACGAGAGCGTATGGAATTGCATAGGTCAACAAACGACCAATTATGAAACAATGGAACTGTCGCTGCTTCACCAGAATAAATAAACTTGACAACATAGCTAGTATCCATAACAACTGCACAAGAATAAAACAAATCATTATCCATGTCACTACTAAGGAAATCAACAGAATCAACACAAACAAGTCACTGCCAAAGTAACTGTTAATGCCTGAACAGAAGAACAACATCATACTAGCAAAATAAATGATAATTCCTGAACAAAACAGCAGTATTAAAAATGTAACTGGCCATGTCACTGATAAAAAATCACAGTATAGAACAAATATAGTACAGCAATAGCACAAAACATCATCAACAATTCAACATAGCACTGAGTTCGACGAAGGAGAAGAAAACAGTAATCCAAAACGAACAATTCAACAATTTAACACAAACAACAAAAATACACTGCAAAATCCAAAACGAACAAATTCACAGAGAGATGGCTTACCGATCAAATCAGAGAAAACCAGAGAGAGGAAGAAATAGAGAGACTGTAACTAAGCACTGAGTCAACGAAGAAGAAGAACACAATAACGTGATCAAGACAAACACCGACGAAGCCAGAGATACAGAAAAAGAGAAAAGACCTGAGGAAGCTCCAAAACCACTTTCAGATCGTCGCAGAGGCACAAAGATAAATCGGAAGCTTCCGACGGAGAGGGCAGCGAAGAAAGAATCTCGGAAAGAGATCTCCGATCAAATCGAATCGGAAGCTTTCTGATCAAAGGAGAGAGAAAATTTGAGCTCCACGATATTGAAATGGAAGGTTATAAAGGTTTATTACCTTAGGGGCAGAATCGGAATGATAAAAATTAAAAACTGACCTTTTTTAACATGACCTCATTATTCATAAGGACTAAACTAATATTAATAACAATTTACAATGGACATTCATATCAAGTGGGAAACTAGGTGACCTTATTATCATTTCACTCTCTAAAGTGACATTTTCCATCATTTCCCTTAATAATAATTATTATAAGTAATATAAAAAAGAATCCATGTTCATAAGTGTCTCTAAAATTTCTTTATTAATGCACCAGACTGAAAAAAAAATAGAAGAAGAAGAACAACAACAAGTCGTTATTAATAATTCTCTTTAAAAATTTTTTTATCAATAATTGTTGGTGTGTATAAAAATAAAAATAAAACTATAAAAAAATCTAATAAAAAATATCAGGTTAGAAAAGAGCCAATCAGAACAAAGTGTGAAAATAATGGTTTTATTGCGTACCAACGCAATTAAGTTCTATTTGAGCAAAAGAGAAATATATAGTGTTCTTTAAGTATATATTAAATTCGATAATCCTCTGAGGTCCGCCAGAGAGCGGTGGCCGCCTCAGATTGCACCCACTCAAGTCCACTCCTCTGTGCGCACTTTGTTACTTTCCCTTAGTAGAATTGTACGTATCTGATTTTTCTCACCAACATATGGCATACTCACTTTGAATCTAACTCCATTATGGTTTTGAATGCTGTTAAGAGTTCTAATCCTCATACTTCTCACAAGTTTGCTTGTATTGGACTTATAATTATTTTATGGCCTCATTTATTTCGCAGATTTGAGGTTTTGAAAAAGAAAATTTATTCATTTTATATGTTTGGTAACCACAAGGATAAGAACAAATTTTCTAATGAAGAAAAAAAGTCGAGGAACCTGAATCCTCCCATACATTTGCTTTCTAATTAAAATGAAAATTTTTGTATAATTAAAGGAAGATCTTCTAATTAGTTATGAATTTACTTTTCATGGAACGAATCAGCTGTTTTCTACTAACCTTGTGTCAATTCTGTCACAGGTCCATTTGATTGACACTTGTCCCATGACTTAATTATTAGATAACGCTGCTAGCTGTTTTTTAATTTTTATTTTTTGATCACATCAACAACTTATATTAGGCCTCATCAAAAAGCCCGCGGATCAAGTGGGCCGATGGAGGCCCGCCGGCCCTAAGGGCTTTTAGCCCGGCCCGGCCCGTCAAAAAACCCTCAAAAGCCCGCCTCGGTGGGCCGAGGGCCGGCCCGCCAAAAGCCCGCAAAAACCCGGCCCGGCCCGTAGGCCCGGCCCGTAAAAGCCCGTAAAATATTATATATATATATATATATATATATAGAGATATGTGTGTGTGTTTATAAATATATATATACACACATATAGATATATATTTGTGTCATTGTGTGTGTGTGTTTATATATAATATATATGTGTGTGTTATATATATATATATATATATATATATATATATATATATATATATATATATATATATAAAACAGAGCATAAAATTAATACATAAATATAATAAAATTACTAATATTAAAACTGATTATTGAATTGACTAAGATTGAAAATTAAATTACAAAACATAAACTTACTAGTTTGAATGCATGAAGGGTTTACAGTGAGTACAGAAGGGAAAGGGAATGACTAAAGCGGAGGCTACTCAACACATGAGTTGCTCCGCTAAAACTAGGGAGAAAATGAAAGAAGGAAATGAACTTGTAAATTGAAACTTGTAATAACTCAAGGAGGGATGCTCCTTATATAGGACTTGACGCTCCGACATTTGGGTCAGGGAATCTGCTTTTACTCGGGAAAGGCCAAAAACAGGAAGCAGCACGATTAGCTGTGTTTTTGCCTCGTGAGTGAATAGCACTGTTCATGAATAGTGAATTGTCTGTCTCGTGAGTGAATAGTAAAAAGTTACTATTTATGAATAGTGACTTGTCTGGTATTGGCTTTACTCGAAATCTTCATATGGATCTTGACTATCTTGGTAATCAGCCCATCTGGCTGTTTTACCGGGAGTGTCTGGATGACTGTGAGAAGAGGATGAGGAGCGGGAAGAGGCTTCTTCTTCTTCTTCTTCTTCTTCATCTTCATCGTTACTGAGGTTAGCAGCTTGTTCTAAGAGTTTCTTGGCTAACTCTTTCAATTCTTCTGACTTGGATGATGTATCGGATTTTGCTTTCCCCTTGGATTTTGAAGAGGAAGGTAACTTGTGGGATTGTGGTTTTGACTGAGAAGTGGATGCCAGTTGGGTTGGCATTGGAGTGGCTGGAGATCTTGACTGAGAAGGTTGTGCTGGAGTGACTGGAAATTCTTCATTGAATTGGGAGATAATTCTTTCAATTTTGAAATTATCCCACCATTTGACTAGGAAGTGTCTGGAGACTACATGTTCTTTGACTTCATAATGCCATTTAAAGATCCAGGGGAGCTTGTATTTGGCCATAAAATGTAATGCGACTGGAAAATTCAAGTCATAATTTGTGAAATTCATGACTGTTGAGAAACAGGTGACTGCATTCTTGATCTCTTGTGGGAGGATATCGAAGGGGCAACCATGAGCCCTCCACCATCCAAGGAACCACATTGGAAATTGTCTGTTGAATTGAATGAGAGATCTCCGCATTTGTGGTAGGTGAAAGGGGGATCACCCCATTGAGAAAGAGAAATGATGCGAACTATGTAGAGAGAATGGTACAGGATTTTGGTTGGGTCTTTTTTGGTCGGTTCCTTGATTTCATTGATCAACAAAGCCAAAAAAATATTCAAACCCTCACAAAAGCAAAATGGAAAACACCTACTAACTCAGTTATTTCTTCCAGTCATCCTCCTGTTGAAACTATAGTCATTGACCACCTACAAACGCTCATAACTGCATCACCTTTTAAAGTTTCTGGAGATGATCCAGAAAGTAAAAAAACTATTGAACAAAATAATTACACGAATCAAAGCCTAGTCACTATAGGAAGTCAACTAGACAAATTAAATAGAAACAAAAGTAGATAATATTTTTTCAAAAGTAAGCATTATACCCCAACCACGATCAGAAACACCTTTAATCCACTTTAGTGAAATAAATAAACCTAATCTCAAGCCCATCTCCACTGCACAAAAAATTGAACAAATGCTCAAAGAACTCAAAGCTGAACCTAGTAGAATCGCAGTCATCCATACCCACGATTCATCCTCAGACTCCTCCTCTGATAATGATTCCGATACCATTTCTCAGATAAATCAAACATTTCAAGAACTCCAATTACATAGGATAGTTCACCCAAAGAAACGGCATTTTAAAAATTGGACAGAACGCCCTTTACCATTAGATATTCAACCCACTAATTATCCCAGTAATCAGTTTTCAGTCTCTTCCGACAAAACGTATGAATGGAATATTGATAATTTATCAGAACAAGAAATACTAAACAA